>NC_073382.1:86751130-86831130 GCF_028641065.1 Leucoraja erinaceus
AGCAAGTGGTCTCGGCAAGCATCCTACAACATTGTCCAAAGGCATTGTGCACCCCCTGCTCCTCGTACCCACTGAATATATGGATGGCAAAGTCCAGCTTGATTTTTGGTATCAACATGTTGCTGAACGTGATGGAGAACATAGTGTCGTTTTTCAGTCTATCATCCCAGCTCCAGAAGGTTTTTGAAGTCACCGTCGATGGCGCCTTCCAAACGAACGAGGAAAAGGCAAAAGAGCTGAAAAAGCTCTTCCTCAACAACTGGTACGAAAGGCACGACACTTTTGAGATCCTGGCAGATCTTTACGAGGTGTTGGTGACATGCCTGGATGAGATCAGCTATGACACGTGCAGCCGGTGGAACTCGGAGATAGCAACACAAGCCAGCATGTTGTCATCCGCCATGCGAGACTTCGAGATCATTGTCTCTCTCATGGTCTTGAAGAACGTCCTCTCTTACACACGGGCCTTCGGCAAAAACCTCCAGGCTCAGGCTTCGGACACCTACGCTGCCTCCAGCACTCTGACTGCCGTCCTCCACTCGTTGAACGAGATGAGAGACAACATTGAAGTGTACCACGAGTTCTGGCTGGAGGAAGCCACCAACCTGTCCCTCAAAATGGGGATCGAATTGAAGTTGCCGTGGAGGTGCCGTAGGCAGCCCCAGAGTGGAGAGATATCTGACGAGACTCCAGAAAATTACTACAAAGAAGCCATCACCGCACCATTTCTGGATCACATTATTTTAGAAATCGAGGACATGTTCTCTGAGCAGCAGTTAAGGGCCCTCAAGTGCCTGTCATTGGTGCCCTCTGTAATGGCACAGCTCAAGTATAACACGGGTGAGGAAAACATGGCTGACTTGTATAAAGACGATCTCCCAAACCCTGATACCCTTTCCGCGGAGTTGCACTGCTGGAAGATCAAATGGAAGCACCGCAGCCGAGATGTCAAGCTGCCCAGCACTATATCTGATACCCTTCGTCACCCAGACATCAAGTTCTTTCCCAACGTCTACACTTTGCTGAAAATCATCTCCAACCTTCCCATCATTAAGCTGGAGACGGACAAGTGTGACATTGGAAGGAGGCGACTCAAAGCCTACTTGAAAGTCACTCCAGTCGAGGAAAGAACCAGCAGCCTGGCACTGATCCACATTAATTACGACACCAAACATGATTATGACTTGATGGTCGATACCTATGCGAAGCTGTACCCGGAGAAAATGCAGTTGGCTCACATGACAGATTTGGATAGCGTGGAAGTGAACAATGGCGACGGGAGCCAGGTGGAAATAAACAGTTTGGCCACGGACACCGGTCCACTGTATGCTGTCGACGGTGACTGCATTGAGGTGGCGAGTCACACCCTGGTGAGCGGGATAGTGTTGCACCACCAGTCGTCGGGAACCATCCTGGAGGCCTGCGATGCAAGCAAGAATGTCATTGAGGTGGCCCAGCACGCGGAGGGGAGCACCGTGGAGCTTCAGCAGCTTCCCGTCGGCGGCACTATGATCCTCACCCAGCACCCGACGGAAGCCGGCGTGGAATTGCAGCACCATCCGCAGGAGGCTGGGCAGCCGGTGGGAAGCAGCGTCGAGGTCCTGCACCACATGGGGGGTAGAGTGGTGGAGGTGAACGGTGTTGAGATACAGGACGGCTCCGAGGTGAACGGCATGGAACTGGAGCACCAGCCGGAGGTGGTGGTCGAGGTGAGCCACGACTCGGAGATGAGGGCGGTGGAATTTGAGGCGCCGCTGGAGGGAGGCACCGTGGAGCTGCCGCACCACGTGACCTTGCAGCACATGCACGGAGGTACCGTGGAGTTGCAGCATCACCCTGAAGGCAGCACGGTGGAGATGCATCATCCTGAGACCAGTGCTGCAGAGTTGAGCCAACATGCAGGAGAGAGCGTCATGCAGGTGGACCAGTACCCCGAGCCCAGTACCGCAGATTTGCAGCAACCTCTGGAGCCCAATGCCATAGAACTGCAACACCAACCAGAAGCCGTCACAACAGAGATTTTGTGCCATCCAGAGTCCGGACAGGGAGATGTGCAGCACAGCCTGGAACCTGTGGCTGCAGAAGAGCAACATCCTCTCGACCCAGGGGTGGCAAAGTTGCAGCCAGATGACGCAGCCATGCATCAATGCCCAGAGCCAGGAGTCTCAGAAATCCAACCCCAGTCGGAATCGGTCACCACAGAGATGCACCAAGATCCCGAGCCTCCTAGTGGAGAGATCCAACACCATCCTCAGCCCATCGCCGTGGAAATCCAGCACCCTTCAGAGGCAGTCATTTCAGAGACACAGCTCCACTTGGAGTCTGCCAACCCTGAGATACAGCATTCGGAGCCCTGCGACATAGTAATTCCCAGCCACCCCAAGCCTGTGACCGCGACGATACAGCACTATCCTGAGCCCGTCGCTGAGGAATCCAGTGCCTGCGTGGTCCAGAACAATTCTGAGCCTGCCGCTTTGGAGTTACAGCAGCATCCTGCGTGCGTGACAGCCCAGATACACCAGCATCCGGGGACCACTATAGTGCTGATCCAACACCACCCAGAGGCTACAGTCGCAGGGATACAACACCACCCACTGATGATCCAGCAAAACCCTGCGCCTGGCGCTGCAGAGATCGCAGACCATTCGGACGCAGGTGCCAGTGACATGCACCAGCACCCCGGACCTAACGTACTGGAGTTGCAGTCGCACCTGGCACCCGATGTGGTGGACACGGTGGAATTGGAGCACGACTCAGATGCAGGGACTGTGGAGGTGGAGGTAGAGCACTGCACAGAGACAGTGGAAACACTCGCCCCACCAGTGGGCAGCACGGTGGAAGTTGACAGTGTGAGTGTTTGCACTCAGGATGTTAGTGATGAAGGAATAAAGATTTTGGAAGTTAAAAATTCAGAAGAAAATTCAGAAATGAACATTTCTAGTGTAAGTAATGTAAATAGTTCTGAAGTAGCTGTACAATAAAATGTTTCTGTGCTCCCTTTGAGTAAATTTAATAGTCTGCATCTAAATCTGTGACCAAGTCGGGTTGGGCATGTTTAAATGATGACTCTTGCATGGGTTTCTCAGAGATGTTTATTATGAGGAGAGTATGATAATTTTGGAGTGCTTTCATTCATTGTTATATTTACTTAACCTCCCTCTGCCTTACCCCCCACATTATCTTTAAGGCTTCCCTTTCCATGCCATGCCATTCCGTCCACCTTCAATTATCTCTAATTTTGAGCATCGTTGCCCTGGGCCAAAAGAAAACGGAGAGAATCTTGCCAAAGACGCATCCATGTGTGAAGCCTGACCTAGGATAATTTAAAAAGATCACCGGGCGTTTTTTTTTAGCAACGGTCTCCACCGAGATCGCCATTGTTAAGTTTCTTTAAAAAGTTGGTATGCAGGCGAAACAATTGAACCTGACGCATGAACAATGTTTTTGTATGTGTGAAATACTCTAAGTGTGCAGCATCTGTGCCTGGGTCTACCCACTCCTGGACGTTGAACTTGACTTGCCTTCGAGCCATGGTGTGTGAGAGGGTATGGCTGTGTGACATTCCTCTGGTACTCTGCATGAGCTTGTGCTACAAATGACCAGATCTCCACATTGGGTTCTGAGCTGTGGTGCAAACATTTTGTTACCAAGCTGATCTTTCATCTTTCCAATCCCTGCTCCCTCCCCACTATCAATAGTTGAGCAGTGCATATGATTCAACTATTTTTCTGTCATCGCTAAATTTCAGTATTGGAAGCCAATCAGGGAATTTTTATTTTTCTCTCTGCATGAGGTATTCTAAATAGTAAACTATTAATAATCATGTATTTAGAATACCTTGTGTAGGAACTGCAGATGCTGGTTTACACCGATTATAGACACACAATGCTGGAGTAACTCAGCAGAACAGACAGTATCTCTGGAAAGAAGGATTGGGTGACATTTAGGGTCGAATCTGAAGAAGGATCTCAACCCGAAACATCACCCATTCAGAGATGCTGACTGTCCCGCTGAGTTACTCCAGCGGTTTGTCTTGCTATTAGTTTCATTAATAATCTAGTTCACTTGTTTTGTTTTTTTTTTCCCATACCTCTCAACACATTCAGCCCATTCTCGCGATCAAGGTTAAAAGATGAGAACCGGCTACTTAATCTAGATCCGTTTAACACCGGAGAAAATACTGCATTTAAATCGAATAGATCACATCTCATGACCACCAAGAGTTACTAATACTTTAAATTATTTGTTTTCCATGAACTCCGTCTCTTGACTGAGGGGTGGCAATGGGGAGAGATGTGGAGAAACATCGATAATCATCTATTCATTGTGTTACTATTCATTGTGATTTAAGAAGCTGGCTCATTTAGGAGAGGGAGGAATCTGCTGTTAACACTGAGGTATTTTAATTGAAGTTCATACTGGGACAAAAACACCCCACCTGCTGAAAGATTGAATAAAAAATAATCACTGAGACAAATACCCTTGGCTCCCTATCTTAAATATATATGTGTAAGCAATATATGTGCACATCCTGCGCATTTGTAAAAGTCTGGGGAGAGGGCGAGAACAACGGCACTTACTAACGTAATAGTCATATTTTGAAATTGCAGGTTAGTTAATTAGAGTTTAATTCAATGAAAAATGTTATCTGGAAAATTACCCTTTCCCTTTTTGTAATTAAAATATAATTCCATCTGGGGAAGATGTTACTGCTATTTTAGTGGCCCAGTGAATTAAAATACAGGTCTGTCACCGATTTTCTGGCAAATGGTGAACCGACGCCTCCTTTAATCCGGACGAAATGTACGAGAGCTCACTTGGAATCCCATTCCAGAAGTCTCCCCCCCCTCCCATAAAAGTAGCGTCTCGGCCGGTGAGGCGGCCAATCTCAAACCTCGTTGGGACATCCGCAGCCGATCGACAGAACAAATTTGCCTCCCACCCTCCCCGCGGCCGGGGCTCTGGAACTCCGTTCCCATGACCGACTTCCGAGGCCGGACTTTGCTCCTCAGTGGCCCAGGCGGAAGGTTCCGGCACCGTTGGACTCCTCTCAGAAGCCGTGACCTCGGTTGGTCCGGTAAAACGGATAACCCAGAAAGGCTCTGGAATCAAGGGACCTGTGCTAAGTTTTCTTTGCGCTCTTTCAATTAGCAAGTGCAGTGTGCAATGTAGCCCAATTTGCTCATGGTTTGCAGAGTTGCGATTGTAATTAACTTCCTTGCTGATCTGGCTAAGAAGAGGTAGTAGGTTTAGGGTTGGGATGAAGGGGAAGGGTGGGAATGGAATTGGGCAGTCGACCTATTCACAATCTGTTGTATACATTGAGGTAGCATGTGACTTGTAGTGAGCCCTTCTAGCTTAAAGCCCATGGGTACACATTAGGTAACACGTGGCCCGTTTGTTGATAATTACTGATGCTTGTGGGAATAAATCACAGCATATATTTGGAAAGAGTGAGGAGGGCAAAAATAAAAGATTAATTTTACACCAAGCTGTAATTTGATCCTATCTTTTTGGAGTATAAAGTGATCGGCACTTGTTCCTATCTGATGTCGCATCTTCAGGCACCCTGGCAATCTAATATCTACATGTAGGGATTTTTGGAGTATTTTCCTATTAAACCAGTTTGTTCTTTGCTGGGAATTTGAGGGCGGAGAGCGATGGATTCAGCTAAATTTCAAATCTATCAGGCTCAAGGAGCCACAATGGATGATATTTTTAGGTGTCCTTTTTGGGGAGTCCCTGTACCTGTTTTTTGTGTTGGAACCGATTGGCATAGACAATAGTACCCAGTGCAGCAGTTATGCCTGAATTTTGTCCTTAGAAACCAGGAACTTCAGATGAGTAATATCAAAGCAAAAGACTGGATTAACTCAGCAGGTCAGGCAGCACCTCTGGAGAAAAGGAATATGTTATGTTTTGGGTTGGAACCCCTCTTCAGACTTTATTAAAGTCCAGTCTGAAGAAGATTTCTGGCCCACAACATCACCTATTCCTTTTCTCCAGAGTTGCTGCTGCCTGACCTGCTGAGTTGCTCCAGCAATTTATGACTATCTTCGCTATCAACCAGCATCTGCAGTTCCTTCCTACATAACTTAATATGCTGGGACCCTTCTTAAAGTCCAGACCCAAAACATCACCTGTCCACATTCTCCAGGGATGATCAGCTGAGTTACTCCAGCATTTTGTGTCCTTCCTTGAATTTAATCTTGTTTGAACATGGTGCATGTTCACCTTCGTATTAAATGCCTGGCTGGCTCCCTTTTCTGAACATTTCAGTGGCTACTAGTTCAAGTAGCCGAGGAAGGAACAAATGTTAAACCTGGGACCAAATATTGCTTTGTGCTGTGTAAGAAGGAACTGCAGATGCTGGTTTAAACCGACGATAGACTCAAAAAGCTGGAATAACCAGGGGGGCAGGCAACATCTCTGGAGAGGAGGAATGGTAACGTTTTGGGTTGAGACCCATCTTCAGACGTCTGAGTTACTCCAGCTTTTTGTGTCTATTGCTTTGTGCTGTTCACTTATAGGCCAGGCCACAAGAGGGAGCTCTCTTTCATGTTCCTGGTGTCCTGGAGAATTTAATGACAACTCGATGAACATTGGCCTTTTGATGTGTTTTTCAGTAGGTTGGTTGATTCTTACATTCCACTCCGATTTATATGGTGTAATTTATTAACCTGTTTCTGTCATATAAAACTTCACTTCATGAGTGGGTTGTGTATATTTAATGCACCGTTGCAGAAAGGTGTTCCATTTTTTATGTTCAAGGGCTATGAAGCTTTAATTAATCAGTCCCTTGTCACAAATGCAGTTGTTTTATAGCTACTTGCTTTCCTATCAACTGATAATTGTGTTAGAAATCCATTTCTGTGAAATATTTGTCGATCCCCGAGTTTAACTTTTGGAGTGTTTCGAAAGACTGCCTTTTATCAGTGTCAAATTTGTATTGTGTCGGTGTGTGTGTGTGTGTGTGTAAAAAAAAAACTCGGATCCATTTTGTAAGCCGCTTAAACAGATTTGGTAATGTGGTATGATTCTTTTGTAATGTTCTTTACAGCATGCTTGTTTTAAAATTAAACGGCACAGGTATTTTCTGTCTTGGCAGCCCAGGCAGCACTTGTGATGCAAGCAGTAAAGGAGAGATTGTGCTTAATTTATATATTTTTCACTTAGTTGACCATCGTTATAGCCAGGGCGGCATTATCCCTTGCTTTGAACGTGGGGATTGATTTAGTTAAACCTCTTCCTTCCACTTGCTGGCGGAGAGCTTCTTATTGATTTTAATGGGTGTTATTTAGCATTATGACACTTCTGCTGTCCAATGAAGACAGTCTGTGGTTAAAAGGATTGTATGGATGGTGTATAGTTTGTCGATTTCAGGACAAGACTCCATATCTGAATCCTTGCCTATGTAAATAGTTAGTGTTCAAGTCAGATGGGGGGGGGGGAAGTGAGAATGGGATGGATGGTGTGGCGCGATGCAGGTTCTTTGGATAAACTTTTTCTGATTGGGAGTAGTTAGCGGCATAATGCAGCTGTAAAAAGGTTGACACGTTCATGTTGAGTAAATGTAAAGTTATTGTTTTTAAGTTTCAAGAGAAAACACTTAAAGGGAAAATCCAGGTGGGTGAAAAAGCATCCAAACATACCTGGAATATATATATATATGTGTGTGTGTGTATGGGTGTGTGCATGCGCGCACACACTCATGCAGATGCACACACACACACACTTCATTTCTCCAGAGGTCGCCCTGAAAGGAGTTGTATGTTTAAAAATAAATAAATAAACATGGAGATCAGTCTGCCTTGACGTCATAGGAATGGGATTCTGCTTTCTCACTCCCTACGTACAACGTGCTGCTTTGAAGAACTGCCGAGTCTTTTACTCTCTCCCACAACGATTAGCTTTACACTAGAAGTGCAATGAATAGCATCTATTTTCAAATTGTAAAGCTTGTTGGGAATGTTTGTTGCTCCGTTTATGTCATTTGCAATAAAATATTACAGGGCATATTGATAGCCCCTGGTGCAAGTATTAGTGACCATTTGTGGTGATGCTGGTGTTTGCCTTTTGAATAGGTATCAAGTTCATTGGTCCTTCTACACAATGTGGGGAACACTTCTTGTAATTGTTCAGCTACAGGTTCAATGCAGCACTGGCCCTCAAAACTATAAGTACTTGAGAAACCAGCCTGCACTCGTTTAATCTTTTAACTTTTTCTCATTAATTATGAAAGAACTTTGTCAGAATTGTTACCTTTTGTGGTATATAAATGCAATGGATTAAGTCACACTTTCGTGTTCCTGTTTTATGTTCAGTGTTGCAAAAACTATAGCTACTTGGGCTTATTTCTGCAGTCTAGATGTTGAAAACATTTTGCGTGCATATGTATTTTACAATAAATTGAAAATTTTGAAGATTGATGCGTTTTCTTTTTAGATACCTCCCACCAGCTCCCTTCTCAAACCTTTTTCCTCCCTCCCTTTTTCTTGAAAAGATGGAATTCCGCCCAGACTCAAGTATTTTGTGTAGAAGGCCTTTATTTTATAACTAGTTCAAGTTCACATTTATTGTCACATGCACCAATTAAGGTACAGTGATATTTGAGTTGCAATACAGCCATACAAGTTTAAAAACAAAAAGAACCCAATATACAATAATTTCAACATAAACATCCACCACAGTGGAATCAACATTCTTCACTGTGATGGAAGGCAATAAAGTTCAGTCATCTTCCTCCTTTGTTCATCCGTGGTGGTCGGGGCCTTGAACCCTGCTGATGGTCCAATGTTAAAGCCCTCGCGTCAGGATGATGGTGACTCCGGCGTTGGGACGGAACGGAAACACTCCATGGCATGAAGCTCCTGAGTTCGCCTTTTCTTTCCGGAGCCCGCGGCTTCACGGTGTTAAAGTCCACAGGCCCCGCAGGTTGGAGCAGTTCTGGCGATCCTCGGCAAAGGATCGCAGCTCCGCGATGTTAAAGTCAGCACCGCGCTTGCGGCTTGAAGCTCCAGGCCGGTCTCTAGGAAAGGCCGCACAATCCAGTTATTAGGCCGCGGGGAAGGGACAGAGACGTGACACGGAGAAAGATCACACCTCCGTCGAGGTAAGTGACTGAAAACGGTTTTCTCCTATTTCCCCCTCACCCCCCCACACAAAAACATACTGAGAAACATTAAAACATACATTTTAGACACTAAAAATAACAAAAAAGTCGAAATAACACGGGCTGCTCGCGAGACTGCCGTCTCGGCTGCCATCTTGGTGAGGCCACCACAACTAGCCCATTATGTTACAAGGTCTCCAAGTCTGATACAGAAACTGTATGTGACATTGTGTATCAACTCTTCCACTGCCTCCGTTTTGCATTCAACTTGCCAGACGATGAGGATTGGGTGAGTAGAAATTTACTCTACTTAGATACTCAAATCAGAAGCCATTATCTTCAATCCTATTCACAAGGTCAACTCTATGCGCTGTCCAATTTTGAACTGGTTCCAAACTTCCAAACATATTACCTTGCTATTGACGCACAGTCTCTCGCCCAAAGTAGGGGTTATATATGATGTTGGTGAGGCCATTGTGTTCAGTTCATTGCACCATGTCATAGGAATAATGTCAAAGCTGAAAAGGTTGGAATCGAAGACCAGAGGACATAGGTTGAAGGTGTGGGGGGAAAGATTTAATGGAAACCTGAGGGGTAACATTTTTACACAAAGGGTGGTGGGTGCGGGAGGAGGCAGTTGAGTCGGGTACTATCGCAAAGTTTAAGAAACATTTAGATAGGTACATGGATAGGACAGGTTTTCCCCCGACTCAGTCTGAAGAAGGGTCTTGACCTGAAACGTCACCTATTCGTTTTCTCCAGAGATGCTGCCTGATCTTTGTGTCTATCTTTGGTTTAAATTTCCTTCCTAAACGCTATTCATAGCAAAAGGATTTGAGTATAAGAGCAGGGAGGTTCTACTGCAGTTGTACAGGGTCTTGGTGAGACCACACCTGGAGTATTGCGTACAGTTTTGGTCTCCTAATCTGAGGAAAGACATTCTTGCCATAGAGGGAGTACAGAGAAGGTTCACCAGACTGATTCCTGGGATGGCAGGACTTTCATATGAAGAAAGACAAGATAGACTTGGCTTGTACATGCTAGAATTTAGAAGATTGAGGGGGGATCTTATAGAAACTTACAAAATTCTGAAGGGATTGGACAGGCAGGATGCAGGAAGATTGTTCCTGATGTTGGGGAAGTCCAGAACTAGGGGTCACAGTTTAAGGATAAGAGGGAAGTATTTTAGGACCGAGATGAGAAAATCATTTTTTACACAGAGAGTGGTGAATCTGTGGAATTCTCTTCCACAGAAGGTCATTGAGGCCAGTTCATTGGCTATATTTAAGAGGGAGTTAGATGTGGCCCTTGTGGCTAAAGGGATCGGGGGATATGGAGAGAAGGCAGGGATGGGATACTGAGTTGGATGATCAGCCATGATCATATCGAATGGCGGTGCAGGCTCGAAGGGCCGAATGGCCTACTCCTGCACCTATTTTCTATGTTTCCTGTAATGTCAGTTGGGTTGTTCTGACATAGAAACATAGACAATAGGTGCAGGAGGAGGCCATTTGGCCCTTCGAGCCAGCACCCCCATTCATTGTGATCATGGCTGATCGTCCCCTCTCAATAACCAGTGCCTGCCTTCTCCCCATATCCCTTGACTCCACTAGCCCCTAGAGCGCTATCTAACTCTCTCTTAAATCCATCCAGTGACTTGGCCTCCACTGACCTCTGTGGCAGGGAATTCCACAAATTCATAACTCTTGGTGAAAAGGGGTTTTCTCACCTCAGTCTTAAATGACCTCCCCTTTATTCTAAGACTGTGGCCCCTGACTCTGGACTCGCCCAACATTGGGAACATTTTTCCTGCATCTAGCTTGTCCAGTCCTTTTATAATTTTATATGTTTCTATAAGATATCCCCTCATCCTTCTAAACTCCACTGACAGCTGACACTAAATTGTTATGAATTGGCTCCTCATGACTATTGAATGTTATCTTTACTGATATCTGTGGATCTGATAATCCTGCATTTTAGTTTGTGGCAGAGTAGACGTCGTTCTGCAGACGTGTGCTTGTTGCTACACTATGACTATCAGTCAAGAAAGTTTAATTGTCATATATATATATATATACAGGCAATCTTAACCTGCAGACTTAATTAGGGATAGGCATTGATGTAAAAGTTGTTTTGATGCCGTACCCAATAAGTTGATACATTTTCTTTGATGCATGTGCTTTAAGATAGATGGCAACAGGGCTGGTACAGAAGTGTTTAAACACACCTCCAGATTCATGGAATGTTTCTTTCTAGCTATTAGGCAGCTGAACCATCCTAGCACCAACTAGAGTGTGATCCTGACCTACCCTACCATCTCTTATAAAAGGCATTCTTGACCGAAAACATTTGAGTGCTCACCAATATTAGTGCAGACAGTATCTTTAGAAGATTAAGGAGACCTGGTGATAGTCATACTACACATCCATACCCAACCAGGAAGGACTTAAAGCCTGCCGATTCTTCCTCAACCACATTACCAGCTAATTTCCCTCCGCCTAGCAGAACTGGTCCTTAACCTTAACTTATCGTCAACAGTTTTCACATCTTATTTTTCTATATCTCTTGACTCCCTCTTCCCTGACTCCCAGTCTGAAGAAGGGTCTCGTCCCGAAATGTCAACCACTCCATCTCTCCAGAGATGCTGCCTGTCCCACTGAGTTACTCCTGCATTTTGTGTCTATTCGGTGCAAACCAGCATCTGCAGTTCCTTCCTGAGCATAATCACCCCGGCCGCTCCCTCGTCTCCCCTCTCCCAATAGGCAAAGGGTACAGAAGTGTGAAAACGCACACCTCCAGATTCAGGGACAGTTTCTTCCCAGCTGTTATCGGGCAACTGAACCATCCTGTCGCCAACTAGCGAGCGGTCCTGACCTACCATCTATCTACATTCTCATTGAAAGGTATTCTTGGCCGAAAACATTGGAGTGCACATGTCAATATTACTGTCAACAGTATCTTTAGAAGATGAAGGAGACCTGGTGGGATACCTAGGTGGCCTTTTGCTATCCAGCTGCTCCCTTGAGCTTCTTTGCAATGTAAAGTCGTAAAGCACTACACACGGATTATTATCCTAAGACTACAGTTACCTCTGGGTCTGGAGGTTAGTGTAAACAATCTCTGCTTAACAGTCTGCTCAGCAGTTTATTTTCCCCATTGAAGTTTTCCCGGACCAACCCTCTCTCTGGCAAAGCTTTGTGTGGAGCAGATCAAAGAAAAACGTGACATCAAAGCTAACAGGCAAACGGAAAGAATTCACGATGAAAGAACCCAATTGTAATCGGACAGTAATTTCGAAATAGCACTTTTAGTAAACACAGTGTGGAGTGGAGATCTGGCCAAATCAAAAAACATGCGTGACTAATATGTGTACAATATACCTGTGACATTTGTTTCAATGGCATTAATCCATATTGCTCTGTTTTGCAAGGATTTCCTTTCAAATATTACTTTATGCATTAGTAATGGAAAAATATTGGATTCCATGACATTACCATTAATTTCCAGGCTTTGTCCCACCCCAACCTCTTTGTCCAGCTTTCCTACCCCAATCAATATGAGTTCCAACCCAAAACATAGTCTGTCCATTCCTTCCACAGAATCTGAAGAACGATCTCGACCTGAAAAGTCAGCCATTCCTTCTATCCAGAGATGCTACCTGTCTTTCTGTGTTATTCCATCATTCTGTGTCCACCTTCCACAGATGCTGCTCGACCTCCTGGCTTTCTCAGGCGCTTTGTTTTTTAGGCCATTTAATTATTTTTAAAGTGTAAACAATCTCATGTCCGTTGTATTTCTGCTAAATATTTTTTTTAGGACAATTTTACCTGATTTTAAAATTTAAAGGCACCTTTTTAGACTAGAGAAAAATGTTTTAACCAAATTTAATGAACTGAGCCAGTCACAGACCAGGTAAGGACTGCTTTTATAAAACCCATTGTCATAAGTGATAGGAGCAGAATCAACTCTGCCATTTGATCTGTCTCTTCATCCTAACCCCATTCCCTTGCCTTCTCCCCATAATCTTGACACCCATACTAATCAAAAATATATCTATCTCTGCCTTAAAAATATCCAACGATGCCTCCACAGTCTGTTGTGGTGAAAAATTCCACAGATTCACCACCCCCTGACTATAGAAATTCCTCCTCATCTCCTTCCAAAAGGAAAATCCTTTAATTCTGAGGCTATGACTTCTAGTCCTAGACTCACCCACCTACATTGTTTTAAAAATGATTCAATAGGGAATTTAGATGAAATGTCTTTATCTAACAAGTGGTGAGGATTTGGAACTTGCTACAACATGAAATCAAACAGAATATATTACATAGAAGGAGGCCGGAGATGTACATGAGGAAGGGAATGGAGGTTTGCACTAAATTAAGTGGAGGGTGAGTTTCTTTTCTTTTCAGTTTAATTTAGATATACAGCATGGAAACAGGCCCTTCGGCCCATTGAGTCCACGCCGATCACCCGTTCACACTAGTTCGATGTTATCCCACTTTCGCATCCACTCCACTCCTTACACACTAGCGGCAATTTACAGAGGCCAATTAACCAACAAACCTGTACATGTTTGGACTGGGACGAAACCGGAGCACCCGGAGAAATCCCACGTGGCCACAGGGGAAAAAAAGTACAAACACCGTACAGAAAGCACCCGTGGTTGGGATCTGCCGTCCCCTCTACAATATTGTTATGGGACATTTTTGGGATCCATTATTTCTGAAATAATTGCAGCAAGTTACTTTGACTGGGATGTTTGCTGGGCTATTTCAAGGGGCTGTGGGTCTAATGTCACTTGTGGACCAGACCAGGTAAGGACTGCTTTTCCTGAAGGACATTAATAAAATGAAGCAGATGACCATCTATGCAGAATTTATTTAATTACAGCATTTAATTTCCCTGACTGGGGATGTGTTAATTCATGCCTCTTATTTCAGACCTTTTAAGTTACAAGTCTGGTGATACAACCTCATTGTCACCATTGATTTTCTCCTTAGGCAGTATCTTAAATGCCAGAGAGAACTTCCTTTGGCAATAGAAGAGCACAAAAGCGCTGGAGTAACTCAATGGGTCAGCCAGTATTTCTGGAGAACACAGATAGGCGACGTTTCAGGCGGAACCCTTCTTCAACCTGTAATGACATCTCACCATGTCCTCCAGAGATGCCGTCTGACTTGCTGCATTCAGTTTACTTTGGAGATACAGCATGAAAAAAGATCCTTTGCTCACCAAGTACACTAGTTCTATCCTACAGACCAAGGACAGTTTACAGAAGGCAATTAACCTATAAACCTGCACGTCTTTGGGATGTGGGATGAGGAGGAATGTATTCACTGGGTGGTGAATCTGGAATTTATTGCCACAAGTGACTGAGGAGGTCAAGTCATTGAGTATTTTTAAAACCGAGATTGACAGATTGAGTGAACTAATCCGCAAGTTTGCCCTCGACTCATACTCGCAGCAGGGTCAACATGAGGTCTTAGGAGGTCTTTGTAACTCTCTTTCATGCTCGAGAATAGTCCCCGCGAACTCGAGGCCTCAGCTAGGTCGAGGCGTATTTTTCAACATATTGAAAAAGGCCCGTGAGTAAAAAAAGGTCGTCATGGAAAAAATCGATACTTTTTTTTACTGGTAGGTTTAGTTGTAGTAGGTTGGCATGTTAGTCGTAGGTAATCGAGGGTAGTCGTAGATAGACTTCATCAAAGTTGAAGGGAGATCGAAGGAGGTCGTCTTCACTCTCCGCTATTCAGTGTCCAATTTTCCTGAAGTTAGTCGTAGCTAGTCTTCTACATAGTCGAAGGAGGCCTTCAACATGAAATTATTATTCAAACTCTTCTAAACTCGCCAATTAGGTCGCCCAAGTGGGACAGCCCCTTAAGGATGTCAAGACATATGGAGACAAGGCAGGAGAATGGTGTTGAGAGGGGAAAAAAAGGTGAGCCATGATTGAATGGTGGAATAGACTCGATGGGCCAAATAGCCTAGTTCTGCTCATATGACTGATGAAGTCCATGGCAACCATCAGAAACCCATTCACACTTGTTCCATGTTATCCCGTTTTCTCACCACTCCCTACACACTGGGACAATTTACAGAGGCCACCTAACCTATAAACCTGCATGTCTAAGTGATGTGGGAGGAAACCGGAGCACACAGAGGGAACCCATGTGGTCACATGCAAATTGCAGAAATGAAGGTACTCCAGCACTTTGTGTATATTTTTAGTGAACCAGCATCTGCAGTTCCTTGTAGCTGCACTTTACTTTAACTGGCTGGAGAGCAGAATATACCAGTGAGAGAGTCATAGTGTGGAAACATGCCCTTTGACACCTGTTCATGCCATTCAAGATGCATCGTCTAAGCTAGTCGTGTAGAAAGGAACTGCGGATGCTAGTATATCACAAGTAATAAGAGTAGAATTAGACCATTCGGCCCATCGAGACTACTCGGCCATTCAATCATGGCTGATCTATCTCTCCTGCCTAACTCCATTCTCATGCCTTCTCCCCATAACCCCTGGCACCCGATATACTGAAGATAGACACAAGGTGGTGGAGTAATGGGTCAGGCAGCATCCGTGGAGATAAACAATGATGTTTCGGGTCGAGATGCTTCTTCTGAAGTCTTAAGAAGGTCTCGACCTGAAACGTCAACCATCCTTTCTCTCCAGAGATGCTGCCTGACCCGCTGAGTTACTCCAGCTTTTTGTATCTATCCCGTGTGTGTGTGTTTGACCCAATACCTTCTAAACCCTCGACATTTCAAAAGTTGTTATTGTACCTGGATCACCCCTCCCTTGATTGTACTTGGGTTTGGTTTGATTGTATTTAAGTATAGTATTATTTGATTGGATAGCAAGCGAAACAAGGCACCACAAGGTTTCACCAAACCTCAGTACAGGTGACAACAATAAACCTAAATCGTCTACAAATTAGGCCCTTCTCTGTGATTTATTCCTACCCATCTGTGACTTTAGACGTTAGAGATACAGTGCGGAAACAGACCCTTCGTCCCACCGAGTCTGCGCCGACCAAAAGACAATAGGTGCAGGAGTAGGCCATTCGGCCCTTTGAGCCTGCACCGCCATTCAATATGATCATGGCTCATCATCCACAATCAGAACCCCGTTCCTGCCTTCTCGCCATATCCCCTGACTCCACTTTCTTTATCTAACTCTCTCTTGAAAGCATCCACAGAATTGGCCTCCACTGCCTTCTGAGGCAGAGAATTCCACAGATTCACAACTGGGTGAAAAGGTTTTTCCTCATCTACGTTCTAAATGGCCTACCCCTAATTCTTAAATTGTGTTTCCTGGTTCTGGATTTCCCCAACATCGGGAACATGTTTCCTACCTCTAGCGTGTCCAATCCCTTAATAATCTTGTATGTTTCAATAAGATCCCCTCTCGTCCTAAATTCCAGAGTATACAAGCTCAGCCGCTCCATTCTATCAACATATGACAGTTCCGCCATCTCGGGAATAAACCTACGCTGCACTCCATCAAGAGCAAGAATGTCCTTCCTCAAATTTGTGGACCAAAACTGCACACAATACTTCAGGTGTTGTCTCACTAGGGCCCTGTACAACTGCAGAAGGACCTCTTTGCTCCGATACTCAACTCCTCTTGTTATGAAGGCCAACATGCCATTAGCTTTCTTCACTGCCCGCTGTCCTTGCATGCTTACTTTTAGTGACTGATGAACAAGGACCCCTAGATCTTGTCGTACTTCCCCTTTTCACATCTTGACACCATTCAGATAATGATCTGCCTTTTTGCCACCAAAGTGGATAACCTCACATTTATCCACATTAAACTTCATCTGCCATGCATCTGCCCACTCACCCAACCTGTCCAAGTCACCCCACATCCTCCTCACAGTTCACACTGCCAGGCAGCTTTGTGTCATCTGCAAATTTGCTAATGTTAGATAATCCCTTCATCTAAATCATTGATGTGTATTGTAAATAGCTGCGGTCCGAGCACCGAGCCTTGCGGCACCCCACTAGTCACTGCCTGCCATTCTGAAAGGGACTCGTTAATCCCTACTCTTTCTTTCCTGTCTGCCAACCAATTTTCTACCCATGTCAGCACTCTACCCCCAATACCGTGTGTTCTAATTTTGCCCACTAATCTCCTATGTGGGACCTCATCAGATGCTTTCTGAAAGTCCAGGTACACTACATCCACTGGATCTCCCTTGTCCATTTTCCTGGTTTTATCCTAAAAAGATTCCAGAAGATTAGTCAAGCATGATTTCCCCTTCGTAAATCCATGCTGACTCGGACCGATCCTGTTCCTGCTATCCGATGATCACCCCGTTCGCTAGCACCATCCTGCACACTCAGCACAATTTACAAATTTTACCGGAGCCAATTAGTCGACAAACCTATACGTCTATGAAGCGTGGGAGGAAACCGGAGCGCCCGGAGAAAACCCACACGGTCAACGGGAAAACATATAAACTCAGTACTGATGTCACCTCTAGTTAGGATCGAACCCTGGTCTCTGGTGCAGTAAGGCAGCAACTCGACCGCTACAAGTAGAGGCATAGAGTGATACAGTGTGGAAACAGGCCCTTCAGCCCAACTTGCCAACCGGCCAACAGTGTCCCAGCTACACTAGTCCCACCTGCCCATATCCCTCCAAAACTGTCCTATCCATGTTCCTGTCTAACTGTTGCTTAAATGTTGGGATAGTCCCTGCCTCAAGTACCTCCTCTGGCAGCTTGTTCCATACACCCACCACCCTTTGTATTAAAAAGTTACCCCTCGGATTCCAATTGCATCTTTTCCCCTTCACCTGAAACCTATGTCCTCTGGTCCTCGATTCACCTACTCTGGGCAAGAGACTCTGTGCATCTAGTGCCAGTAGGTTAAAGAAAAAAATGTGCTTTCCCAAAAAGCAGTTAAATGTTTAATAATGTGGATATTCGATTGAATAAAGTTGGGTGTTAACCTTTGATCTCCCAGCAGATGTCAAGTGCCATTAGACAGCAGGGGAGTGACATGTATCATTTTGAAAGAGTTTACGCGGTGGGTGAGAAAAGTGATACAGGGAAGGCATGGGCTCAGCACGCGGGCTCGCTTTCAGACCACACAACACCTGGAATAGCTTGGAGCCATTGCACGCCGACACGGCGAGAGGCTGCCTGCTGAGACTCAAAACATAAGCTGAAGTCTTCAAACTGAAAGGTGGTCAAAAGGTTAGTGGTAGGGTCATGAGGCAAAGTGCCTTAAAGGATGCATGACCATACTTACATTGGGAGGGTGCCGTGATATCACCCATACACCATCTGCTGCCATTAATCAAGTCTCTGTGCTACTAAATACTTTGTTTATGCTCTATCTGTCTTTAGACTATTGGCTTTAGAAATGACTAAGTCGACTTTGGGGTGGCGCAGCGGTAGAGCTATTGCCTTACAGCGCCAGAGACCCGGGTTCCATCTTGACTCTGGGTGCTGTCTGATGGAGTTTGTACGTCCTCCCCGTGACCTGTGTTTGGTTTTCTCCGGGATCTCCGGTTTCCTCCCACATTCCAATTACTTATATTGTCTGTAGTTTAATTGGTATCGTTGTAATGTAACAATTGTCCCTCGTGTGTGTGTAGGATAGCGTTAATGTGCGGGGATCGCTGGTCAGCATGGACTTGGTGGACCAAAGAGCCTATTTCCGCACTGTATCTCTAAATTAAACTATGGTGTTGCTGTTGTATGAACACCCTCTTTATATTCTCTAAGGCGGAGCAGTGGTGTAGCTGGTAGAGCTGCTGCCTCACAGGCCAGAGTTGGAAACGTTGTCTATCCATGTCGAGAGATGTCGCCAGACCGGCTAAATCACTCCAGCACGTTGTGCTCTGTTCATTTCGCTTAGCATCCAAAACCAAGCTGTTCAATGTACCTTGGTACTCGTGCCAATAATAACTCATTGCCTCAATGGATATTTTTAAGGCAGATTATAGACAATAGGTGCAGGAGTGGGCCCTTCGAGCCAGCACCACCATTCAATGTGATCATGGCTGATTATCCAAAATCAGTACCCCATTCCTGCCTTCTCCTCGTATCCCCTGACTTTGTTATCTTTAAGAGCCCTATCTAGCTCTCTTGAAAGTATTAAATAAGGGCTCATCCGGGATTTGAACCCAGGATCTCTTGCACCCTAAGCGAGAATCATTCCCCTAGACCAGTGGTTCCCAACCTTTTTTTGGCCATGCCCCCCCTAATCACCTCTAAAATCCTGATGCCCCCCCCCCCCCCCCTTTGCTTTCCCGACAAGCCAGTTAAAAAAAATTTCTTGATTAAATATGGGTGTCATGGCCTCGGGTTAAAATAGTGGAGAAGTCGCGGCCCCCCCATCAAATTGAATGGGGTTGCCCTAACTGGTTAAAAAGAAGATAAGGGGGAAAGATCATCAGTCATGATTGAATGGCAGAGTAGACATGATGGGCCGAATGGCCTAATTCTGCTCCTATCATTTATGACCTGAAGAAACCTAATCCCAATGTTCCGTGCATTACAACTGTGATGACATTTTTTAAGTTCTTAATTATCTGAGACGGAATTTGAGGTATTCCACAAGGACAACCATGACACAAAAAAACCCCAAGTCTTTAGACTTTAGAGATACAGCATGGAAACAGACCCTTCGGCCCACCAAATCCGTGCCAACCAATGATCACCCTGTACACCAGCACTATCCTACTCATTAGAGCCAATTCACAATTAGCAGAGGTCAATCAACCTACAGACCTGTTATCCTCCCATCTCTTTGGAGTGTGGGAGGAAACTGGAGCACTTGGGGAGAAAACCCAAGCGGTCACAGGGAGAACATACAAACTGTACAGACAGCGCCCATAGTCAATATCAAACCCGGGTCTCTGCCGGTTTAAGGCAGCAGCTCTACCACTGTGCTGCCTCCAGAGTTCCTGCCTGACCCGCTGAGTTACTCCAGCTTTTTGAGTCAAAGGTTATAGGAGTAGAATTAGGCCTTTCGGCCCATCGAGTCCACTCCGCCATTCAATAATTGTCGATCTCTGCCTCCTAACCCCATTTTCCTGCCTTCTCTCCATAACCCATGACATCCGTTCTAATCAAGAATTTGTTTATCTCTGCCCTTAAAAAAAAAAAAAATTTTTTTTTAAATAAAAAATCCCCTGACTTGCCCTCCACAGCCCTCTGTAGCAATGAGTTCCACAGATTAACTATCCTCGGACTAAAGAAGTTCCTCCTCGCCTCCTTTCTAAAACAGCGCCCTTTAATTCTGAGGCTATGACCTCTGGTCCTAGACTCTCCCACCAGTGGAAACATCCTTTCAACATCCACTCTATCTAGGCCTTTCATTATTCTGTAAGTTTCAATGAGGTTCCCCCCTCAACTTTCTAAACTCCAGCGAGCAGAGGCCCAGTGCTGTCAAACGCTCATCATATACTAACCCAATAATTCCTGGAATCATTCATGTAAACATCCTCTGAACCGTCTCCAGAGCCAGCTCATCCTCGGATATGGGGCCCAAATTTGTTCACAGTACTCCAAATGCGGCCTGACCAGCGCCTTATGGAGCCTCAGCATTACATCTCCGTTTTTGTATTACAGTCCTCCTGATATACAGTGCATTCGGAACTTCAGACCCCTTCACTTTTTCTACATTTTGTTAAGTTACAGCCTTATTCTAAAGTGGATTAAATTCTTTTTTTTTATCATCAATCTACACACAATACCCCATAATAAAAAAGTGAAAACGGGTGTTTAGAAATTTTTGCAAAGTAATTAAAAAGAAATAACTGAAATATCACATTTACATAAGTATGCAGAACCTTCACTCAGTATTTTGTTGAGGCAGGTTTGGCAGCGATTACAGCCTCAAGTCTTCTTGGGTATGACGTCACAAGCTTGGCACACCTGTATTTGGGTAATTTCTCCCATTCTTCTCTGCAGATCCTCTCAAGATCTGTTCAGGTTGGATGGGGAGCGTCGATGCACAGCTATTTTCAGATCCCTCCAGCAATGTTCGATTGGGTTCAAGTCCGGGCTCTGGCTGGGCCACTCAAGGACATTCACAGACTTGTCACGAAGCCACTCCTGCATTGTCTTGGCTGTGTGTTTAGGGTCGTTGTCCTTTTGGAAGGTGAACCTCCGCCCCAGTCTGAGGTCCAGAACGCTCTGGAGCAGGTTTTCATCAAGGATCTCTCTCTGCTTTTGCTCTGTTCATCTTTCTCTTGATCCTGACTAGTCTCCCAGTTCCTGCTGCTGAAAAACATTCCCACAGCATGATGCTATCACCACCATGCTTCACCGTAGGCAATGTATTGGCCTGGTTTTCTCCAGACGTGACGCATGGCATTCAAGCCAAAGAGCTCAATCTTGGTTTCATCAGACCAGAGAATTGTGTTTCTCATGCCTTTTGGCAAACTCCAAGCGGACTGTCAAGTCTTTTTACTGAGGAGTGGCTTCCATCTGGCCACTCTACCATAAAGGCCTGATTAGTGGAGTGCTGCAGTTACAATTGTCCTTCTGGAAGGTTCTCCCATCTCCACAGAGGAAGTCTAGAGCTCTGTCAGAGTGACCATCAGGTTCTTGGTCACATCCCTGACCAAGGCCCTTCTCCCCCGATTGCTCAGTTTAGCCGGGCGGCCAGCTATATGAAGAGTCCTGGTGGTTCCAAAGTTCTTCCATTTAAGAATGAAGTAGTCCACTGTGCTCTTCAGGACCTGCAATGCTGCAAAAATTGTTTTATACCCTTCCCCAGATCTGTGTCTCGACACAATCCGTCTTGGAGGTCTACGGACAATTCCTTCGTCTTCATGGCTTGGTTTTTGCTCTGAGATGCACTGTCAACTGTGGGACCTTATATAGACAGATGTGTGCCTTTCCAAATCATGTCCAATCAATTTAATTAACCACTGGTAGACTCCAATCAAGTTGTAGAAACATCGCAAGGATAATCAATGGAAACAGGGTGAACCTTAGCTCCATTTTGAGTGTCATAGCAAAGGGTCTGAATGTGACATTTCAGTTATTTATTTTTAATTACTTTGCAATCATTTCTAAACACCTGTTTTCGCTTCTTCATTCTGGGGTATTGTGTGTAGATTGATGTTAAAACATTTTTTTAATTCATTTTAAAATAAGGCTGCAACATAACAAAATGTGGAAAAAGTGAAGGGGTCTGAATACTTTCTGAATGCACTGTAAATGCCAGCATTGAATTTGCCTTTCATATTATCCCATCTCACCCAATTTGCATTTGTTTGAATTGGTATTAAATGCACTATAAATGCATAGGAAGAAACTGCAGAAGCTGGTTTCCGCCAAAGATAGACACAAAATGCAGGAGTAACTCAGCGGGACAGGCAGCATCTCTGGAGAGAAGGAAATTGTGACATTTCAGGTTGAGACCCTTCTTCAGAATGAAGCAAACATCACGCGAGGCAAACATTCCTTCTCACAATTTCTTTGGGATTTATTATTAATTATTAACCGAAGCAAACATATATTGCAATCTCTTTCAAGTTTTACAGTAGCTCATTCTGTTAACTTATCTTGCTGATCTCGTAACTTAAACTTAATGGGAATCAAATCAACCAAATAGGAATGTCAAAGTGGCAACAGTTGAATGATGGTTGGCTTTTAGTTTAGTTTAGACACACAGCGCAGAAACAGGCCCTTCGGCCCAACGTGGCCGCGCCGACCAGCGATCTCCGCACTCTAACACTATCCTACACACACTAGGGATAAGTTTTACAATTTTACCAAGCCAGTTAACCTACATTCCTGTACGTCTTTGGAGTGTGTGAGGATACGGAGTTCCTGGGGAAAACTCACGCAGGTCACGGGGAGAACATTACAATCTCCGTTCATCAGTTCATCTCAGTCCATCAGTTTATCTGAGCCTCTTGGCTCCAAGGAATAAAGTCCTAGTATGACCACCTTCTCCCTCCATCTCCGTTGCTCGAGTCCTGGCAATATCCTCGTAATTTTGTTTCTGCATTTAATTTTAACTTGGTTCTTTTCCTATGTAACTTTTGGCAAACTTTTATCATTGGCTAACTTTTTGTTACAAGTATTTTTTCGTTTGTAATTTCAACCTGTCTCATGATGTAAGACACGAGGGTCAGCACGATGGCGCAGCGGTAGAGTCGCTGCATTACAGCGGCGGAGACCCGGGTTCCATCTTGACTCCGGGTGCTGTCCGTACAGAGTTTGCACGTTCTCCTCTGACCTGCGTGTGTTTTCTCCGGTTTTCTCCCACACTCTAAGCGTACAGGTTTGTAGGTTAATTGGCTTGGTATAATTGTAAATTGTCCCTGGTGTGTGTGTTTAGGTTAATGTTAGTGTATAGGGATTGCTGGTCATCATGGACTCGGTGGGCTGAAGGGCCTGTTTCTGCGCTGTATCTTTAAACTAAACTAGGGGTATCAAACTACCGGTCGCATCCGGCCTGTGAAAGGGGCCAATCCGGCCCGCCGGATGATTTTGGGGGGGGGGGGAAAGTATATTCAAGACCATTTAGTATGTATCTGTACTCTCTCTCCCACCGCTGCCTGTGCTGCCTGCTGTGCCGCAGCTTGTGTGTACTTGGGGCCGGGGCCGGAACGGCAGTCGAGGGGGGTTTGGGAATGTTTGGACGGGGCCGCAGGTTCCGTCCGTTGTGCGGACACGAGACAGGCGGGGCGGGGAGGGGGGATGGGGCCCGTGACCTGTCACGAACTGTAACGAAAGCTGCGGGTAGCTTGCGCGCGTGCACAGCTGATCTGGCCCGCATGAAATCGCATTTTGCCCAATCTAGCCCGTGACCGAAAATGAGCTTGACACCCCTAAACTAAACTAGACAAAGATAGACACAAAAAGCTGGAGTAACTCAGCGGGACAGGCAGCATCTCTGGAGAGAAGGAATGGGTGACGGTTCGGGTCGAGACCCTTCTTCAGATTAAACAAAGGTCCGTCCACTATAACTAAAATCCGTTATAAAGAGGTCTGTGATAAAGAGGGTTTACTGTTCAGACGATGTTTCCAGACAGAATCTTGTTCGTTTTACATATATTTTGTTTGCAATCTGGAGTCATTGCAAGAAGCTTTGTGTTGGGTGTTTAAAGCCAATGTTTCTGCTAATCTCTAGATCAAAATCTTTGTAAGGACTCCATGTTGAGCCATTGGCAATCACCCATCAGTTAGTTACTCTTTGAAGCATATCCCTATCACTAGATTTGGCTATTAATACCATCTGAGTTCCTTTGAAGTTATTCTGCAAAAAATAACCTTCTGGAATAACTCTGGGAATCACGGTGGCACAGTTTCTGCTTACACCGCCATAGACCCGTGTTCGATTCCGACTACGGGTGGTGTCTATACGGAGTTTGTACGTTATCCCCAAGATCTGCGTGGGTTTTCTCTGAGATCTTCTGTTTCGTCCCACACTCCAAAGAAGTACAGGACTGTAGGTTAATTGGCTTGGTATAGAAACGTAGACATAGAAACATAGAAAATAGGTGCACCGCCATTCAATATGATCATGGCTGATAATCCAACTCAATATCCTGTACCTGCCTTCTCTCCATACCCCCTGATCCCTTTAGCCACAAAGGCCACATCTAACTCCCTCTTTTAAATATAGCCAATGAACTGGCCTCAACTACATTCTGTCGCAGAGTATTCCAGAGATTCACCACTCTCTGTGTGAAAATCGCATTTTGCCAAATCTAGCCCGTGTGAATGTAAAATTGTCCCAACTGTGTGTAGGGTAGTGTACACGTGCGGGGATTGCTGGTCAGTGTGGACCTGTTTCCTCGCTGTCTCTAAACTAAAACTAAGCTAAACTCAGTGGGTCAGGCAGCATCTGTGGAAGGATGAAATAGACATTCTCATTGTAAATAGACACGAAACATTGGAGTAACTGAACAGGCCAGGCAGCCTCTCTGGAGAGATGAAATAGATGATGTTTCATGTCAAAACCCTTCTTCAGACTGAGAATCGGGGGAGAGGGAAATTAGAGGTATGAAAAGATTCAGAACGAAACAGAGCCGCCACCGATGACCATGGAACGGTAGAGCCCACAATGGTCAGTTGTTGGCTGTGGAAGAGATGATAATGAAGGGACACATGGACATGTCCTGTGGAACTGGCTGGACAACTATTGTGAGGGAGGGATGGAGAGAGAGGGAATAAGGTGAGGAGGGTGAGAGAGGGGTTATGTGGAGAAGGCATAAGAATGGGGTTAGGAGGGAGAGTTGGATCAGCCATGCTTTAATGGCAAGGTGATGGGCTCAATGGCCTAATTCTGCTCTTATCACTTACAAACATGAATAAGAAGGTCACTTGAAATTAGAAAAATCAACGTTCACACTGTATCCCAGTCCATGTGGCAATACTAAATCCATACCAATAAAGACTCTTTAACAATAAGGGGTAAGCCATTTAGAACGGTGATGAAGAAACACTTTTTAACACAGAGTTGTGAGTCTATGGAATTCTCTGCCTCAGACGGCGGTGGAGGCCGGTTCTTTCAAAAGAGAGCTAGATAGGGCTCTTAAAGATTAGCAGAGTCAGGGGATATGGGGAGAAGGCAGGAACGGGGTACTGATTGGGGATGATCAGTCATGATTACATTGAATGGTGGTGCTGGCTCGAAGGGCCGAATGGCCTACTCCTGCACCTATTGTCTATTGTCTAAGACAATGTTTTGGATCAGGGCCCCCCTTCTGCTTGCGTATGGCGTGCACAGCCTAAAGTTGTAGGTCAACTTGCTCTATTTGATCTATTGATTTGTGTACAAGGGTTGATTGCATTATTGGCCTGTCCCACTTAGCGACTTTTTCGGCGACTGCCGGCACCCGTCATAGGTCGCCGAAAATTTTCAACATGTTGAAAATCCAGCGGCGACCAGAAAGACGCTACGACTCTTTGGGCGACTGAGGAGACGACTCACGACTCATGACCATACAGGCGACACCATGGCGACATGTCGCGGGGTAAAGCCTGTATGGTTGTGAGTAGTCGCCCAAAGAGTTTTTGCCGACCTGTAACGACCTGTAACGGGTGCCAGCAGTCGCCAAAAAAGTCGCGTAAGTGGGACAGGCCCTTAAGTCGAAACAAGGTGGACCATCTGAATCAGAATCAGAATCACACTTTATTCGCCAAGTATGTTTTGCAACATACGAGGAGTTTCATTGGCCAGGTCAGTCATACAATTAAAAGTAACAGATCAATCAAAAACACATTTTAACATGAACATCCACCCCAGTGACTCCTACACATTCCTCACTGTGATGGAAGGCGAAATAAAGTTCAAGTCCTTCCCTTAGTTCTTCCTCGGTCGTGGGCCTCGAGCCCCTGTTGACGTGATAATCTTAACTCCCGTAGCAGGCGGCGTTCGGGTCGTCCGCGTCGAGGCGAACTGCTCCCACATCGGGGGGATGTCAGCTGGATGATCGAACCTCGCGTCGGGGCTGGTCGAACCATCCGCGAAGTTGGGGCTCCCGACTAGACTCTCCAAAGACTGCGAGCCCTTGATGTTGATTCCGCGGTGGGAGCGATCCCAGGCAAGGGATCAGCTCCGATGTTAAGTTCGCGCCCTGCGGTGGGGCTCACGACAGTCCGAGGAGGCTTCCAGCTCCATCGATGGTAGGCCGCAGAGCCCGGAGAATGTGATCCGAAAATTGATCACATCTCCGGGAAGGTATGAACTTGAAAAAAAAAATTCCACCGATCCCCTCCCCCCTCCCCCCACATAAAACAAACCGTAGAACATTAAAATAAAAAACTTTTAACAAACTAAAAAATAACAAAAAGAGTGAAAAGACGAACAGACTGCCGGCAGGGCAGCCATCTACCCGGCGCCCCTGGTGGTAACCTGGAGGCTGCAATCTCACACCCCAGGGCCCCCCCTAAATAATACCTGTATTTTATTTGCAACTTGGAGTCATTGCAAGAAAGCTTTGCATCAGGAATTTGAAGACATTGAATCCGTTAAAACCCACGGTCAAAATCTTTATAAAGACTCCATGTAGAGCCACTGGTGATTATCCTTCATTTAGCTACACTTTGAAGCACATCCCAATCGCTTGATTTGGCTATTAACACCCTCTGGCTTCCTTTGATGTTCTCCTGTACTCTATCCCAGTAAAAGTAACGGTGCCAAGATATTGATGTCAGTAATCTTGACCTTGTTGAGCTCCATTTTGACCGTTCGAGAGGCAATATCCCTTTTGTAGTCCTCTGATGCCTCACAAATCTTTGCCACATCAGTCGGTCTCAGCAGGATATCATTATTCTCTAAACGGAGACTAACTTTAGCAATCTCAGCATGATTATTACATACCAAAATCTGGGATCGATAAAAACTTTGAGTGGACAGGCAAGAGTAACAGATTTTCCCCATTAATTACTTTGTCAAAGCTCTCTTGTTCTTAGCAAATGCTCTCTGCATCTTTTTTTAGTTTAGTTTAGAGATACAGCGTGGAAACTGGCCCTTCGGCCAACCGTAGATACAGGTTAAAGGGAATAACATTTAGTGCAAGATAAAGTCTGATTAAAGATATTTCAAAGGTCACTCTGGCATTTATTTCAAGAGGTCTCGTATACAAAAACAGGGATGTAATGCTAGGCTCTATAAGGTGCTGGTCAGGCCGCATTTGGAATATTGAGAGCAATTTTGGGCACCATATCTGAGGAATGATGTGCTGGCTCTGGAGAGGTTTACAAGAATGATCCCAGGAATGAGTAAGTTGGCCTATGATGAGCGTTTGTCGGCACTGGGCCTCTACTCACTGGAGTTTAGAAGAATGAAGGGGAGGCCTCATTGAAACAAAAAGAATAGTGAAAGGCCTGGATAGAGTGGATGTGGAGAGGATGTTTCCACTAGTGGGAGAGTCTAGGATTAGAGGTCATAGCTGCAGAATTAAAGGATGTTCTTTTGGGAAGAAGATGAGGAGAAATGTCTTTAGTCAGAGAGTGGTGAATCTATGGAATTCTTTGCGACAGAAGGCTGTGGAGGCCAAGTCAGTGGATATTTCCAATGCAGAGATAGATAGATTTTTGATTAGTACAGATTTCAGAAGTTATAGGGAGAAGGCAGGAGAATGCGGTTAAGCGGGATAGATAGATCAGCCATGATGGAATGGTGGAGTAGACTTGATGGGCCAAATAGCCTAATTCTACTCTTATCACTTTTGACCTTATGACGTTTAAATTTGTAGATTAATTGGCCGGTGAAACAAAACTAAATGATCCCTAATGTGTAGGATAGTACAAGTGTACAGGCTGGTTGGCATGGACTCGGTGGGCCAAAGGGCCTGTTTCCTCACTGTATCTCTAAAGTTTAAAGTCTAAAGCTGGGAAGCTACTGTCCCTGAATCTGGAGGTGTGCATTTTCACACTTCTGTACCTCTTGCCTGATGGGAGAGGGGAGAAGAGGGGATGACAGGGGTGAGATTGGTCCGTGATAATGCTGCTGGCCTTGCCGAGGCAGGTCCATGATTATGCCACTGGCCTTGCCGAGGCAGCACAGGCAGTCACGGTGGTGCAGCGGTAGAGTTACAGCCTTACAGCGAACTCAGCGCCGGAGACCCGGGATCGATCCCGGCTACGGGTGCTATGCGTACGGAGTTTGTACGTTCTCCCCGTGACCTGCGTGGGCTTTTTCCGAGATCTTCGGTTTCCCCCCACATTCCAAAGACCTACAGGTTTGTAGGTTAATTGGCTTGATAAATGTAAAAATTGTCCCGAGTGGGTGTAGGATAGTGTTAATGTGCGGGGATCGCTGGTCGGCGCGGACCCGGTGGGCAAAAGGGCCTGTTTCCGTGCTGTATCTCTAAACTGAACGAAGCCCCCCCTCAGTACTGGGCACTATGCCAACAGCCAAGACCCATGTGCTGGCGTCTCTTGCGAGATTTGAACCCACAGCCCTCTGACTCGGCAGAGAGAGCCACCCACTTAGCTACGGCTTTTAATGTTTCCAGAATTCCAGCTGCTGTTTCCAGAACCTCAAACATCAACTGCAGCCGCAAGCCAACACCTTGCCCTGCCATGACACTACCTGTCACCACCGACACATCAGAGTCCATTGAAGTGTCAGGCAAGTAGTCTCCTCGTATCTCACCTCTCCGTATCTCACCTGCAGATGGGCAGGTGTTGGTCAAGGCTTTCTTTCAACTATTGCTACTCGCTGGAGTTTAGAAGAATGAGGGGGTACTTCATTGAAACATACAGAATGGCGAAAGGCTTGGATAGAGTGGATGCGGTCTCCTTATTAGGGGAGTCCAGAACCAGGGGCCACAGTTTAAGAATAAGGGGTGGTCCATTTAGAACTGAGATGAGGAAAATAATTTTCACACAGAGTTGTGAATTTGTGGAATTCCCTGCCTCAGAAGGCAGTGGAGGCCAATTCATTGGATGCTTTCAAAAAGAGAGTTAGATTGAGTTCTTAGGGCTAGCGGAATCAAGGGATATGGGGAGCCATGATCACATTGAATGGCAGTGCTGGCTCAACCTGCACCTATTGTCTATGTCTAATGGGAGAATCTAGGACTAGAGGTCATACCCTCAGAATCAAAGGATGGTCATTTAGGAAGGAGATGAGGAGAAATTTCTTTAGTCAGAGGGTGGTGAATCTGTGGAATTCTTTGCCACAGAAGGTTGTGGAGGTCGTCAGTGGATATATAAAAGGCAGAGATAGATAGATTCTTGATTAGTACGGGTGTCAGGCGTTATGGGGATAAGGCAGGAGAATGGGGTTAGGAGGGAGAGATAAATCAGCCACGATTCAATGGCAGAATAGACTTGTTGGACCGAATGGCCTAATTCTACTCCTGTCACTTATGCGCTTATGATCATCCCAGCCACAGGACCTGATCTCCAACGCCATGCATGAGGGAATATCTGTGGTTTAGTTTAGTTCTAGTTTAAAGTTAGTTACCAAACCAATTAACCTACAAACCTGTACGTCTTTGGACTGTGGGAGGAAACTGCTGCACCCGGGGAAAATGTTATTCTATCAACATATGACAGTCCCGCCATCACGGGAATTAACCTTGTGAACCTACCCTGCACTCCCTCGATAGCAAGAATGTCCTTCCTCAAACTAGGGGACCAAAACTGCACACAATACTCCAGGTGTGGTCTCACTAGGTCAGGATGGTGTGACATTGGCTGCCTCCTTGAGGCAACGTCTCCTGTAGATCCCATCGATGTCAGCACCTGTGATGGGCTTACACAAAAAAGCTGGAGAAACTCAGCGGGTGCAGCAGCATCTATGGAGCGAAGGAAATAGGCAACGTTTGGCCGAAACCCTTCTTCAGACTGATCGGGGCGGGGGTGGGTGGGGACAAGAAAGGGAACAGGAGGAGTAGCCAGAAGGCGGGCGGGAGGGCGGAGGCAGCAGGGGAGCTGAGGTAGGGGAGGAGACAGCAAGGACTAACAAAATTGGGAGAATTCAGAAGGGGGACAGTTAGAGAGGAGGTTGTGAAACTGTCTCCGGAGAGAAGAGGAGAACTTCTTCAAGGTGGGCATATCTTGAAGAGATAACGCAGTAGAGTATACACAGTGTTTAAGAGGGAACTGCAGATGCTGGAGAATCGAAGGTTACACAAAAAAGCTGGAGAAACTCAGCGGCACAAAAAAGCTGGAGAAACTCAGCGGCACAAAAAAGCTGGAGAAACTCAGCGGCACAAAAAAGCTGGAGAAACTCAGCGGCACAAAAAAGCTGGAGAAACTCATGGGCTTGTCTGTTCACCTGCCACACTTTCTCCTGCTTCTCCCTTCCAGCTTTCTCTCCCCAGACCCGACAATCAGCTTGTAGAAGGGCCCTGACCCGAAACGTCACAACAGACAATAGGTGAAAGTATCCAGAGAACCGGCCTCCACCGCCCTCTGAGGCAGAGAATTCCACAGACTCACATCTCTTAAAAATAGCGGAGTCAGGGGATATGGGGAGAAGGCAAGAACGGGGTACTGATTGGGGATGATCAGCCATGATCACATTGAAAGGCGGTGCTGGCTCGAAGGGCCGAATGGCCTACTCCTGCACCTGTTGTCTGTGTGAAAAAGTTGTTCCTCATCTCCGTTCTAAATGGCTTATCCATTATTCTTAAACTGTGGCCCCTGGTTCTGGACTCCTCCGACATCGGAAACATGTTTCCTGCCTCTAGCGTGTCCAAACCATTAATAATCTTATATGTATTAATAAGATACCCTCTCATCCTTCTAAATTCCAGAATATACAAGCCCTGCCACTCCATTCTATCAACATATGACTGTCCCGTCATCCCGGGAATTAACCTGGTGGTGAACCTACGCTGCACTCCCTCAATAACATGGATAAGTTCATAAAGTTCACAGGTTCATAAGTGTTAGGAGCAGAATTAGGCTATTCGGCCCATCAAGTCTACTCCACCATTCAATCATGGCTGATCTATCTCGCCCTCCTAACCCCATTCTCCTGCCTTCTCCTCATAACGCCGACACCCCTGCTCATCAGGAAAAAAAAGATCGGTGATATTCTGGGTGGAGACCCTTCTTCGGGCTGATCAGGAAATCGGGAGGGAACCTATGTTGGGTTTTGCTATCCTTGCCATCTGCGGTGGAACCTGTCCAACTATCAATCAGCCGTCCCACTGCCCACAAGATAAGGCTCCATCTCCAGTCTTCAGTGGATTAACTGATGACAGCTTGAGCGGAAGTTGGCTTTAGTCCTTGGGTTTTGAAAGAGTACGATTAGATCCCAAAGCTGACCACTAATTGTAGCTTGAAGGAAGAGAAAGATTAGTATTTCTGTAAGCATGATACGTCTGGATAACACACAAACAACACTCCTCGCTTTATCTCCGTACACGTGACTATAAAACCAATATCCAGTGCGTGCAATTGAACAGAAAACCCTATGACCGCCGTATGCCTGAAGGGCCTGTCCCACTTGGCGATTTTTTCGGCAACTGCCGGCAACATTGACTGACGTATCAGGTCACCAAAAAACTTGCGGAGTGATGACTTATTGACATGCGGTGTTTTTTCAAATGTCGCAACATTTTTTTGTCGACGCTGGATTTTGAAATGCTCAAAATCTTTTGGCAACACTGATAATGCACCGGCAGCCGCCGAAAAAATCGCCAAGTAGGACAGGCCCTTAACGGTATTATCCAAAGTAATAATGAGAGGAATAGATCGGGTAGACGTACAGAATCTCTTGCCCAGTGGGGCAGCCACGATAGCGCAGCGGTAGAGTTGCAGCCTTACAGCACTTGCGGTGCTGGGGACCCGGGGTTCGATCCTGACTACGGGTGCTGTCTGTACGGAGTTTGTACGGGAAGGTCATTTAAGACTGAGGTGAGAAAAAACTTTTTCAACCCAGAGAGTTGTATGACATTATTGCCATAGAGGGAGTGCAGAGAAGGTTCACCAGGCTGATTCCTGCGATGTCAGGACTGTCTTATGAAGAAAGACTGGATAGACTTTGTTTATACTCTCTAGAATTTAGGAGATTGAGGGGGGATCTTATAGAAACTTACAAAATTCTTAAGGGGTTGGACAGGCTAGATGCAGGAAGATTGCTCCCAATGTTGGGGAAGTCCAGGACAAGGGGTCACAGCTTAAGGATAAGGGGGAAATCCTTTAAAACCGAGATGAGAAGAACTTTTTTCACACAGAGAATGGTGAATCTCTGGAACTCTCTGCCTCAGAAGGTAGTCGAGGCCAGTTCATTGGCTATATTTAAGAGGGAGTTAGATGAGGCCCTTGTGGCTAAGGGGATCATGGGTATGGTGAGAAGGCAGGTATGGGATACTGAGTTGGATGATCAGCCATGATCATATTGAATGGCGGTGCAGGCTCGAAGGGCCGAATGGCCTACTCCTGCACCTAATTTCTATGTTTCTATGTAATTTATGGAATTCCCTGCCACAGAGGGCAGTGGAGGCCAAATCACTGGATGGATTTAAGAGAGAGTTAGATAGAACTCTCGGAGCTAGTGGAGTTAAGGGATATGGGGAGAAGGCAGGCAAGGGTTTTTGATAGGGGATGATCAGCCATGATCACAATGGCGGTGCTGGCTCGAAGAGCCGAATGGCCTCCTCTGCATCTATTTTCTATGTTTCTATTTTTCTATTTTCTCCCCATGACCGCGTGGGTTTTCCACGAGATCTTCGGTTTCCTCCCACACTCCGAAGATGTACAGGTATATAGGTTAAATTGGCTTGGTGAATATACATAAATTGTCCCTAGTGTGTGTAGGATGGTGTTAATGTGCGGGGATCGCTGGTCGGTGCAGACTCGGTGGGCCGAATGGCCTGTTTCTGCACTGTATCTCTAAACTAAACTAAACTAAGCTAAATAAGTAGGGGAATCAAGAACCAGAGGGCATAGGTTTAAAGTGAGGGGGGGAAAGCTTTAATAGCAATCAGAGGGTTAACATGTTCACGCAAAGGGTGGTGGGTGTATCTGACGAGCTGCAGCAGGAGGTAGTTGAGGCAGGTACTATCGCAATGTTTAAGAAATATTTAGACGGGTACATGGATAGGACAGGTTTAGAGGGATATGGGCCAAACACAGGCAGGTGAGACTGGTGTAGATTGGGCATGTTGGTCCGTGTGGGCAAGTTGGGCCGAAGGCCCTGTTTTCCACACTGTATGACTTTATACAGTAACTCTAGAACAGTAATAATGTTTAAGAGATTTTTAAAACAGTGCTTTTTTTTATGATGATCCTTGCCAATACAGCACCTCTAAAAAAGTTAAAAACTAAATATTTTAGAATGTTTTATATTGTAAAAACTTTATAGAGATACAGCGCGGAAAAGGGCCCTACGGCCTACCGAGTCCGCAACGACCAGCGATCATCCCGTACACTAGCACTATCCTACACACGAGGGACAAGTTACAATTTTACAGTAGCCAATAAACTTACAAACCTGTACGTCTTTGGAGTGTTGGAGGAAACCAGAGCACCCGGAGAAAACCCACGCGGTCACAGGGTGAACGTACAAACTCCGTACAGACAGCACCCGTTGTTAGGGTCGAACCTGGGTCTCTGGCGCTGTAAGGCAGCAACTCCATCACTGCGCCACTCTGCCTTCCGCGAAAGATTACTAAATTTAAAAAAAAACGTTTATTATTTAGATTAGTAAGTAAGGAAGTAATTTGTATTTATATAGCACTTTTAAATCAAATCACGTTGAAGCCAAAGTGATTTACAGAGAAAAAAAATTAGATTACCATACATCCATATAAAATAAAAAAAGAAGAAGAAAAAGACACAATACATTATAGGATTCAACATGAACGTCCCCCCCAACAGCAGAATCAACACTTTCCACTGTGAGGGAAGACACCAAAAAGCCCAGTCCTCCTCCTCCCCCTAGTCCACCCGAGGTCGGGGCCTATTTGAGGCCTCCACAGCCCATCGCCGCAATGGCGGCCCGATGTTATAGGCCCTCCTGCTGGGAAGATGGAACACTGGCATCGGGTGAACACTCCTCAGCGGCTTGGAAATGTCTGGAGCAGCCGCTTCCTCCCCGGAGGCCGCGGCACCCAAAGTCCTCAGGCCGTGCTGGTTGGAGCTCCGACTCTGGCCATTTCGGATCCCAGGCTCAGCGGTGTTTTAAATCCAGCACCGCCCGCCGCAGCCACAGCTCCGCGATGTTGGGAGTCGGCGGTCACAGCACTCCGGAGCTTACCGCACGGCGACCCGGTAAGATATCGCCCGCTCCGTGATGGTGTCCCAGCGCTGTGCCGCCGTCAAAGCTGTAGTCCCGGCCGGTCCTGGCAGGAAACGCCGCTCCAGTCCCGACGGTAGGCCACATGGAGAGGACGAAGATGCGATTTGGAGGAAAACTGCAGAAATAAAGATTCCCCCTTCCCCTCCCCCCACCCACCACATAAAAGAAGACCTACAACAAACATTTTGTTTTAACAGGACTAAAAATAAAAATTAAAAAGGGTGAAAGGACTGACTGCTGGCAGAGCAGCCACACACAATCGCACCCCACTCCTGCTGTCCGCCATCTTTTAATTAGGCGGTCTGGCCCCTAATGGTTTAAGTAGCTTGTACAGTTAGGTCGATGATTTGCCTCACCCGCTGAGTTTCTCCAGCATTTTTGTCTATCTTTGATTATTCTAGCATCTGGTGACAAAAAGCTCAACCTAAAAGTCTGAAGAATGGTCTCGATCCGAAACGTCAACCATTCCTTCTCTCCAGAAATGCTGCCTGACCCGCTGAGTTAAGGGCCTGTCCCACTTAGGCGATTTTTTGGGTGACTGCAGGTGACTGTTGCAAAATTTTCAACATGTTCAAACATTTTCGGCGATAGTGGCGACAATTTTTGCTGCAGTAGCTTGTCGTAGGTGTCGCAGGTGCTGTTGTAGGTTGTCGACAGGTGTCATAGGTGAATTCCATTAAAACTAGTCCCTGGCAATCGCCTAAAGAGTCGCCTAAGTGGGACAGGCCCTTTAGTACTCCAGCTTTTTGTGTTTATCTCCGGTTTAAATCAGCATCTGCAGTTCCTTCTTACACACTCGACTTGACGGCTTCGGTTCCGGGACCACGCCTCGAGAAGGCATCAGTATGGAATGGAATAAGAATGGAATGGAATACTTTATGGTGATATGTGACTAGACGCAGTGAGATTCTTTGCTTGCATACCCAATGAAGCATATAAGATTATTAAGGGTTTGGACACGCTAGAGGCAGGAAACATGTTCTCGATGTTGGGGGAGTCCAGAACCAGGGGCCACAGTTTAAGAATAAGGGGTAAGCCATTTAGAACGGAGATGAGAAAACACTTTTTCACCCAGAGAGTTGCGAGTCTGTGGAATTCTCTGCCTCAGAGGGCGGTGGAGGCCGGTTCTCTGGATACTTTCAAGAGAGATCTAGATAGGGCTCTTAAAGATAGCGGTCAGGGGATATGGGGAGAAGGCAGGAACGGGGTACTGATTTGTGGATGGTCAGCCATGATCACATTGAATGGCGGTGCTGGCTCGAAGGGCCGAGTGGCCTACTCCTGCACCTATTGTCTATTGTCCATTGAATGGAATGAGAATGGAATGGAACGGAATACTTTATGGCGACACGTGGCTAGACACAGTGAAATTCTTCGTTTGCATACGCAATGTATACAAATAGCAGCCAACTACGTCGCTGACAAAGTTATAAATCACGCCGGCTCCTCATTTTGCCCCCACCTCCCCACAACAGTCCCCCCCAATCCGGGTCCCCATTGTCCTTTGCTCTCCCCTCCCTCGTTGACCACGGGTCGACCCGCGAGGCACCACCGCTGCCGCGGCGAAGCTTCACTGTCGCCGGGTTCCCACCGCCGCGTCCTTGGATGGAGAGCACCGTAGATCCAGCAGAGCTAAGAGGGATAAGTCACGTTGGCCAATCTGCTTGTGTTTCGAAGATTTAGGGTTGAGTTAAGTGAGCATCTGAAAGCGATTAAAGGATTTGCAGGGAATGCCGATGGTTTTACCGCACGTCGCCTGCCAGCAGACCGAAACCAGCCTACGTTACAATCTCCTTGTTTCAACCCACATCTGACCTTATCAGCATAGCCCTGCACTCCTGATCTTCATGTTGTATTTATAGTGGGAGAACAGGACTCAAGAGCCAAGAGTGTTTTATTGTCATGTGTCCCAGATAGCACAATGACATTCTTGCTTGCTGCAGCACAACACAATATGGAAACATAGTACAGAACAGGAGATAAAAGTTCAGTGTGTCTATAGACCATAGACCATCTATACACACAATAAATAAACAGATAAAGTGCAATAGTAACAATAGACTGTTGTAGTTCAGAGCTTGTTTGTTGTGTTTAATAGCCTGATAGCTGTGGGGAAGTAGCTGTTCCTGAACCTGGACGTTACAATTTTCAGGCTCCTGTACCTTCTTCCCGATGGCAATGGTGATATGAGTATGTGGCCAGGATGATGTGGGTCCTTGATGATGCTGGCTGCCTTTTTGAGGCAGCGACTGCGATAGATCCCCTCGATGGTGGGGAGGTCAGAGACGGTGATAGACTGGGCAGTGGTCACAACTTTCTGCATTTTTTTCCGCTCCTGGATGTTCAAGTTGCCGAACCAGGCCACGATGCAACCAGTCAGCATGCTCTCTACTGTGCACCTGTAGAAGTTCGAGAGAGTAGGACATGTCCAATACATCATTGGAGGACAACCTCCAAGTCGTTTAGAAGGAAAACTGTTTTAGCTTTAGTATTAGTGATACAGCGTGAAAACATGCCCTTCGACCCAACTGAATCTGCACCGACCAACATGTCCCATCTACACCAGTCCCACTTGCCTGTGGTTGGCCCGTATCGCTCCAAACATCCCTTCCAATCTGAGGGGTATCTTTTTCATACAGAGGGTGGTGGGTGTATGGAACGACCTGCCTAATTGTTTCTTAAACTTTGCAATAGTCCCAGCCTCAACTACCTCCTCTAGCAGGTCATTACATACACCCACCACCCTCTGTATGAAAAAGATACCCCTCAGATTCCTATTAAATCTTTACCCCCCGCGCCCCCCCCCCTCACCTCAAACCCATGTCCTCTGCTTCTCAATTCCCCTACTCTGGGTGAGAATGTACAAACTCCATAGAGATGTTTAAGAAGGAACTGCAGATGCTGGAAAAATCAAAGGTAGATAAAAATGCTGGAGAAACTCAGCGGGTGAGGCAGCATCCATGGAGCGAGGGAATAGGTGACGTTTTGGGTCGAGACCCTTCTTCAAACTTCATAGAGACATCATTCGTAGTCAGGATCAAACCCGGGTCTCTGGCGCTGTAAGGCGTCAACTCTACCTTGAACTCTACCACCCACCGTGCCACCCTTACAATGTACAATGATACTGTTGCATCATAGAAAAAAGGCGCAGGAGAAGGCCATTCGGTCCTTTGAATGGCCATTCATTGTGATCATTTGTAGACAAAAAATGCTGGAGAAACTCAGCGAGTGAGACAGCATCTATGGAGAAAAGGAGTAGGCAGCGTTCCGGGTCGAGACCGTAGATGCTGCCTCACCCGCTGAGTTTCTCCAGCATTTTTGGTCTACTTTCAATTTTTCCAGCATCTGCAGTTCCTTCTTAAACTGTATCATTTGATGTCTTTGATGATATTGGCTGAATTTTTGAGGCAGCACCTCCTGTAGATCCCTTCAATGGTGGGGTGGTTTCCACCACTATCTGCAAACACCTTCGATCCAGGGCATTCGAATTGCTGAACCAGACAATATGTTCTCTACCGTACACCTGTAGCAGTTTTAGAGTCATAGTCAGATTACTTTTATTCCAGGCCAGATGAGTTTTATTCCAGGCTGCTGTGGAAGGTGAGGGAAGAGATTGCTGGGTCTCTGGCTGAGATTGTAAATCTTCAGCAGCCACAGAGTGGCAGGTTCACAGTGCCTGAGACCCAGTTCGATCCTGACCTCTGGTGTTGTCTGTAGGTGGTGGCATAGAATCCTTGAGTCATAGAGTGATACAGTGCGGAAACAGGCCCTTCGGCCCAACTTGCCCACACCGGCCAACAATGTCCCAGCTACCCTAGTCCCACTTGCCTGTGGTTGGTCCATAACCCTCCAAACCTGTCCTATCCATGTACCTGTCTAACTGTTTCTAAGTTATAACGATGGGATAGTCCCAGCCTAAACTACCTCCACTGGCAGCTCGTTCCATACACCCACCACCCTCTGTGTGAAAAAGTTACCCCTCGGATTCCTATTAAATCTTTTCCCCTTACCTTGAACTTATGTCCTTTGGTCCTTGATTCCCCTACTCTGGGTAAAAGACTCTACCCGTCTATCCCTCTCATGATTTTGTACACCTCTATAGGATCACCCCCCTCATCCTCCTACGCTCCATGGAATAGAGACCCAGCCTACTCAACCTCTCCCTCTAGCTCCCACCCTCTAGTCCTGGCAACATCCTCGTAAATCTTTTCTGAACTCTTTCAAGCTTGACAATATCTTTCCTATAACGTGGTGTCCAGAACTGAACACAATATTCTAAATGCGGTCTCACCAATGTCTTATACAACTGCAACATGACCTCCCAACTTCTATACTCAATAGAAGTTCCATTTGTGACACAGCGGTAGAGTTTCGGATGACATCCACAATGCCCGAAATTCTATCCTGGGCCATCTCCCCCACCCAATCTGCTTTGTCCCCTTCATCAAAGACCCTGTCATTCACGACATTTCAGAGAAGCAAACGTATCAAGGAATAAGAAAGGGAATGATGTCCAGAGCGTTTCATAACTGGAGCATGCCCCAAGGCATAGCACTGCTCCTTCTGAAGTGTCCTCATTGTTGAAAGGTAGGACACTCAGCAGTCTGTTACACATCCTAGAGATAGTGATAAAAATAGTTATCGCAGGTAGATAAAAATGCAGGAGAAACTCCGCGGGTGAGGCAGCATCAATGGAGCGAAGGAATAGGTGATGTTTTGGGTCGAGAGGTGAAAAGGGTCTCGACCCAAAACGTCACCTATTCCTGTTAAAGAGGGAACTGCAGATGCTGGAGAATCGAAGGTTACACAGAAAAGCTGGAGAAACTCAGCGGGTGCAGCAGCATACCCTTTTTCCTTCGCTCCATAGATGCTGCTGCACCCGCTGAGTTTCTCCAGCTTTTCTGTGTAACCGTCACCTATTCCTTCCCTCCATAGATGCTGCCTCACCCGCTGAGTTTCTCCAGCATTTCTGTCTACCTTCGATTTTTCCAGCATCTGCAGTTCCTTCTTAAACAAGATAGTTATCGTGATCGACTTCAGGCAGCGAATACCTTCGCATACCCCAATATACATTGAGAACGCCAAAGCAGAGATTTAGTTCAGTTTAGTGTTCTAGTTCAGAGATACAGAGCGGAAACAGGCCATTCGGCCCACTGACGATCCCTGCACTTTAAAGGGCCTGTCCCACTTTCACGACCTAACCAAAATGTATAAAACATAGAAACATAGAAACAGAAAATAGGTGCAGGAGTAGGCCATTCGGCACTTCGAGCCAGCACCGCCATTCAATAGTAGAACCTCCCTGCTCCTATACTCAAATCCTTTTGCTATGAATGCTAACATACCATTTGCTTTCTTCGCTGCCTGCTGCACCTGCATGCCTACTTTCAATGACTGGTGTACCATGACACCCAGGTCTCGTTGCATCTCCCTTTTTCCTAATCGGCCACCATTCAGATAATAGTCTGTTTTTGCCACCAAAGTGGATAACCTCACATTTATCCACATTGTACTGCATCAGCCATGCATTTACCCACTCCCCCAACCTATCCAAGTCACCCTGCAGCCTCCTAGCATCCTCACAGTTAACACTGCCCCCCCCCAGCTTTGTGTGATCTGCAAAATTGGAGATGATGCATTAAATTCCCTCGTCCAAATCATTAATATATATTGTAAATAGTTGGGGTCCCAGCACCGAGCCTTGCGGTACCCCACTAGTCGCTGCCTGCCATTGTGAAAAGGACCCATTTACTCCTACTCTTTGCTTCCTGTCTGCCAACCAGTTCTCTATCCACATCAATACTGAACCCCCAATACCATGTGGTAATCAGGTCGTGAAAGTGGGACAGGCCCTTTACACCATCCTACACCCACAATTTTTACATTTACAAAGCCAATTAACCTACAAACCTCTACGTCTTTGGAGTGTGGGAGGAAACGGAAGATCTCGGAGAAACCCCACGCAGGTCACGGGGAGAACGTGCAAACTCCGTGCAGACAGCACCCGTAGTCAGGGTCAAACCCGGGTCTGCAGCGCTGCATTTGCTGTAAGTTAGCAACTCTACTGCTGCGCCACCGTGATCGCCCAGTCACCGTGGCGCAGCGATAGATGATTAAAAGCATCAATTTCCCAGGAGTAAATATCGCCAGCAACTTATCCAAGTCCAGCCACATTGAAGTAACGAACAAGAAAGCACGGCAACGCCTCCACTTCCTTAGAAGGTTTTAAGCCGCGCCAAGCGCTGAAAGGCCCCGGGAACTGCTGATTCAGCCCTTTGGAAGTGTCTGATAAAGTCCGGATTACAAAACATGGGGGGGATTGCCCTCACCTCTCAAAGCAGGGGGAGGGGGCGTGTCCTCCCCTGTCCCCCCCACCACCATGTCGCCTTTCCAGGTTTTCCACAGATGTTGCCTGACCCGCTGAATTGCCCCAGCACAGGGCAGCACAGTGGCGGAGCGATAGAGTTTCTGCCTTACAGCACCTGAGACCCAGGTTCGATTCTGACTACGGGCGCTGTCTGTACGGAGTTTGTATGTTGTCCCTGTGACTGTGTGGGCTTTGTCCGGGTGCTCCGATTTCCTCCCACATTCCAAAGACGGGCGGGTTTTTGTAGATCAGTGCATGTTCCTTTAACCATAGTGACCTCCCCATTACTAACCACTCCCCATTGTCTCCAGTATAATTGTAGTGTCCCCACCTCTAGCTCGCTCTCTAGCTCCAGTGATGACCACGGACAGCTACAGCATAGTGTTAACTCTAGTGTTAATAAACAGTTACAGTAAAAAGACTTGAGTGTGCAGTAAGTCATTTTACATGGTGTCACAGCGGTAGACCTGCGTCTCCTGTGTATCGGTTTTTATTTTCTTATTTCTTTCTCCCAGTCCTTCCCTCCGTTCGTTTTATCATGTCCCACTCCTGTCGTCGACCAGACACGTTGGTTTTCGACACGGACATTGTCCATCGCTGGACCGTGTTCCAGCGCGATTTCGAACACTACATTGCCATTGCCCATCCTGATGCCACTCCTGCTGTACAGGCTCACCTGTTGCTCAACCTCGCGGGACCTGCAGCTATGGATCAATATGCATCGTTCCATTTCGCCGCCGGAGAGGACCGTAACGACCCGGTATGTCTCATCGCTAAGTTCGCTGCCCTCTGTGATATACCCACCAACAACATCATAGAACGCTTCAAATTCTTCCAGAGGCAGCAGCTGCCAGGCGAGCCTGTCGGCACTTACATTGCCGCCTTGCATCACCTGGCTCAGCGCTGCCGGCTTGACACAATCACCCCTGACGAATTAATTAGGGACGTCCTGGTTAATGGTCTCCGCAACGATAGACTGCGTGAGCAGCTCTTAGTGAAACCCGATCTCACACTGCGGGATGCTATGTATGCTGCCCGCATGTCCGAAGCCGTTAGTTCCGTGGCCACAGGCTCCCCAGGACATTAACTTCACCGGTCAAGCCGGTCGCCTGACTACACGCCGGTGCCCCGCTTTCTCCTCCGCCCGCCTCTCCTGCCGCTCCCCCGGCTGCTGTCCCTTCTGTTCCCGACGATGAGGAGGAGGGCGGCTTACGCACCCGCTCTGGCCGGCTGGTCAAGCCGCCTGTCCGCTACGGGGAGCTCGCATAGTTTTATACTGTTGCCGGTGCGATTGGTGTTCGTAGCGTATGAGCCGTGGTCACTCTGTATAGTACCTGCCATGCTTTTGTTTCTAAGAGGAAGGATGTAGATCAGTGCATGTTCCTTTAACCATAGTGACCTCCCCATTACTAACCACTCCCCATTGTCTCCAGTATAATTGTAGTGTCCCCACCTCTAGCTCGCTCTCTAGCTCCAGTGATGACCACGGACAGCTACAGCATAGTGTTAACTCTAGTGTTAATAAACAGTTACAGTAAAAAGATTTGTGTGTGCAGTAAGTCATTTTACAGGTTTGTTGGTTCACTGGCTTCTGTACATTGTAAATTGACCCTAGTGTGTAGGGTAGTGCTATTGTACGGGGTGGTCGCTGGTCGGCGCAGACTCAGTGGGCTGAAGGGCATGTTTCTGCGCTGTATCTCTAAAGTCTAAAGTCATTGTTTCTTTTATTATCTATGTGTATTGCGTTTACAGGCCTGTTAAGCTGCAGCAAGTAAAGCCCTCTGTCCCACTTGGGCGATATTTTTCGGCAACTAGGCTGCCGCCACATGGTCGCGGGGTGACACCCGTATAGTCGTGAGTCGTCTCCTCAAGTCGCCTGAAGAGTCGTAACGTTTTTCTGGTCCCTGCTGGATTTTGAAATGTTCAAAACTTTTCGGCGACTGGGCTTGATGTAGCTTGTCTTCTCCTGACGTGGGCGCTGTGGTAAGTTGTCGCCAGGTGACTTTGGTTGTCGGCAGGTGACGTTGGTTGTCGCCGGGTGCTGATGTTGGTGAATTCCATTGGTGACTACCTACGGCGACGGGTACCGGCAACTGAATTGTAGTCAGTTGTCGCCGACAGGGTCGTTGCTTGTCGTAGCTTGTTGTGGATGGACGTAGGTTGACTTTGGTTGTCGCCCGTGTGGTCGTGGGTGGATGTCCTAATGTGTCGTCGGTTGTTGGCAGCTTGACGTAGCTTGACGTCGACTAGGTTGTAGTTTGTCGTAGACATTGTCGTGGGGGGGTGGGGGGCTCCAGGTGCCGGTTTTTCGGCGACCTCCTACAGCTGTGACAGTCGCCAAAAAAATCACCTAAGTGGGACAGGCCCTTAAGAGTTTAATCGTTCCATTGTCAGTGAATGAGGATTAAACACTCTTGACTCTTGAAATGCTCAGTGTTAATATTCCCTTCCTTCCTACTGACCCCCCCTTGTAGAGAGTGAGTGATGCTGGAAGAGTGGGAAAGCCAGGCTAGACTGCCTATCCAAATTCCAGCGAGTGTTACGGAGAGGAATGGGAGAGATCCCGCACCTAAGCAACGTGTGAGGGAATGGGCCACGGGGGGTGGGAAAAGCCAGACAGTGTGGATTGTAACAAAGATGGACACAAAATGCTAGACAGGCAGCATCTCTGGAGAAAAGCAATGGGGGACGTTGCAGGTCGAGACCCTTCTTCAGACTAAATCCCACTTACCCGATTTTTTTCGGCGACTTGCCGGCACCCGTCATAGTCACAGCAGGTCGCCGAAAAATGTCAAAGTTGAAAATCCAGCGGCGACCAGAAAAAGAACCATAGAGGCTTCACCCCGCAACATGTCATGAGTAGCCGCCCAATGAGTCGTGTATGGTCGTGAGTAGTAACGGAATCAGGGGATTATGGAGAGAAAGCAGGAACAGGGTACTGATTTTGGATGATCAGCCATGATCATATTGAATGGCGGTGCTGGCTCGAAGGGCCGAATGGCCTACTCCTGCACCTATTGTCTATGTTTCTATACACAGTGTGGATTGTAATGTGTACATTGCAGGGCATTGTAGTGGTCAGACATAAGACCACCACACTCCCCACTGGTTCCTGGGTCTCACTTAGGCCGATCTGTAGACAGTGATAATTCTCTTCACTTGCCTCACAGTTTGGTGTCACACATCTGATTAAATCCGTCTTCCCACTCATGTTACCTCCCCCCCTTCCCAATCTACACAGGAGAAGGGTCCCGACCCATGCAAGGGTCCTTGTGGTAGTATTAGTTTGGTTTAGTTTAGTTTAGAGATACAGTGTAGAAACAGGCCCTTCGGCCCACCGAGTCCGCGCCGACCAGCGATCCCCGCACACCAACACTAGCCTACACACACTGGGGACAATTTACATTTATACCAAGACAATTAACCTACAAACCTGTACGTCTTTGGAGTGTGGGAGGAAACCGGAGCACCTGGAGAAAACCCGCATGGTCACGGGGAGTACGTACGAACTCCGTACAGACAGCACCCGTAGTCGGGATTAAACCCGAGTCTCTGGTGCTGTAAGGCAGCAGCTCTACCTCTGGGCCATGATTCATCCTGAATAACAGAGGATAGACACAAAGTGCTGGAGTTACTCAGCAGTTCAGCCAGCATCTCCGGAGAAAAAAATAGGTGTAATTTCGGGTGGGAATCCTTGCTCAGAGGACTCTCTGATTTACGGACTGTTCCCAGGGACACATTTGGAGACGGACATCAAGGGCTGCTGGAAGTTTACTTTAGTTTAGTTTATTGTCACGTGTACCGAGGTACAGTGAAAAGCTTTTTTGTTGCGCGCTAACCTGCCAACGGAAAGACAATACATGATTACAATCGAGCCGTCCACAGTGTACAGATACAGGATAAAGGGAATAACGTTTAGTACAAGATAAAGTCCAGAAAAAGTATGATTAAAGATTATGACCGCTCTCTAGTTGGTGAGAGGATGGTTCAGTGGCCTGATATCAGCTGGGAAGAAACTGTCCCTGAATCTGGAGGTGTGCGTTTTCACACTTCTATACCTTTTGCTCGATGGGGGAGGGGGGGAGGGGGGGGGGGGGGGGGGGGGGGGGAGGGATTGGCCAGGGTTGTATGTTGTAAATGGGGTAATGGAGTCTGAAGAAGGGTCTCGACCCGAAACATCACCCATTCCTTCTCTCCAGAGATGCTGCCTGTCCCGCTGAGTTACTCCAGCTTTTTGTGTCTATCAATGGAAGGGAGGATGGTTTGTGTGATGGTCTGGGCTGCGTCCACAATTCTCTGCGATTTCTTGCGGTCTTGGATGGAGCTGTTCCCAAACCAAGCTGTGATGCATCCCGATAAAAGGCTTTCTACGGCGCATGTGTAGAAGTTGGTGAGAGTCGTTGGGGATATGCCGAACCTACCAAGACTTCAAAGGAAGATAGGACTGTTGGATGAACTTCTGTACCTTTGTCGGCTCCAAAACGTGGCGACACTTGTGTACTGCCCGGGAGAAGTCTGCGGTAAGATTTTACTGGCTTGTCAGGATGTGGGGAAATGGTTTCGCTGAAAACCTTTGCCCAGTCCGCCTGGACCTACCAGATCTCCCGGTTGCCAAGGGACACGGGGAAAAAGCAGGAACGGAGTACTGATTCTGGATGATCAGCCATGATCATATTGAATGGTGGTGCTGGCAGCATCATCAAGGACCCACACCATCCGGGCCACACACTCATCTCCCCACTACCTTCAGGTAGAAGGTACAGGAGCCTGAAGACTGCAACGTCAGCTACTTCCAATAATCTGTTTATTTGCACTTTACCCGTGTGTGTATGTGTGTATATATATATTCTATGGTATATGGACACACTGATCTGTTCTGTATTCATGCCTACTATGTTCTGGTGTGCTAAAGCAAAGCAAGAATTTCATTGTCCTATCAGGGACACATGACAATAAACTACCTTAAACTCTTGGCTCGAAGGGCTGAATGGTCTACTCCTGCACCTATATTCTATGTTCTACGTATGCAAAGTAGAAACATGTGACTGCATCTAGCTACATGTGACTATAAAATATCATTGTTTTTGAAAGAACTGCAGATGCTGGAAAAATCGAAGATAGACAAAAATTCTGGAGAAACTCAGCGGGTGAGGCAGCATCTATGGAGAGAAGGAATAGGTGACGTTTCGGGTTGAGATCTTTCTTCAGACTGTTGAAGGGTCTCGACCAGAAACGTCACCTATTCCTTCGCTCCATAGATCTTGCATCACCCACTGAGTTTCTCCAGCATTTTCGTCTACCATAAAATATCATTGAATCATTGCGTTCAGGATCGAACACTGTTGTACACACAGGATCGAACCCGGGCCTCTGGCACTGTGATGCAGCGGCTCTACCCGCTGCACCACCCTGCCGTCCACTTCACAGTCCTCTGAAGCACCAAACAACGAAAAAAAATCTTTGGAGACTCGGTAAACTTTGAAGACAGAACGATGTTGAACACTAATAATAATAATAAATTTTATTTGCGGGAGCCTTTCAAAGTCTCAAGGACACCTTACAGAAAATTAACAAGAGAGAAAAAACATATAGTCGGAGTCAAATAAATAATAAGGACATCACCAATACACAGATTAAAGACAGAATTCGCTCCAAGACAAAAAAATCAAAAACACAATGTGAAGAGAGAGCAGCGGGCAGCTAAAGCGCGCCAGCATCCACTCTCCCTTCCGACACTGCCAGGTGTACAACAGTTAAATGACTGATCAGCCACATGGAAGGGTGGAAAAATAACAGCCCCCATGTGTGAAATATTATTTAATGTGTATCAGATGCATGCAGCTTCCAGATGGAATCTAATCCCTTTCCAGACTTGAATCCCGCTGTAATCCTCGGCAAGGAAACATTCCTGCCTGTGGTTTCATTGTCTTCTCACGTGGACTTGTCTGTACAGTGACCCCTGGCAGAGTTTAGTTTTAGTTTAGTTTAGAGATACAGTGCAGAAACAGGTCCATTCGGCTCGTCAATAGATAATAGACAATAGGTGCAGGAGTAGGCCATTTGGCCATTCGAGCCAGCACTGTCATTCATTGTGATCATGGCTGATCATCCACAATCAGTACCCCATTCCTGCCTTCTCCCCATATCCCCTGACTGCTATTTTTAAGAGCCGTATCTAGCACTCTCTTGAAAGCATCCAGAGAACCTGCCTCCATTGTCCTCTGAGGCAGAAAATTCTACAGACTCACCACTCTCTGTGAGAAAATGTGTTTCCTCGTCTCCGTTCTAAATGGCTTACTCCTTATTCTTAATAGGTCTGCACGTCGAGTCGGCACCAACCAGCGATCCTCGCACACCAGCGCTACCTGACACACACACCATTTAGAACGGAGACGAGGAAACACTTTTTCACAGAGAGTTGTGAGTGTGGAATTCTCTGCCTCAGAGGGCGGTGGAGGCCGGTTCTCTAGATACTTTCAAGAGAAAGTCTAGATGGGGCTCTTAAAGATAGCGGAGTCAGGGGGATATGGGGAGAAGGCAGGAACGGGGTACTGATTGTGGATGATCAGCCATGATCACATTGAATGGCGGTGCTGGCTCGAATGGCCAAATGGCCTCCTGCTGCACCTATTGTCTATTGACAATTTACATTTATAGCAAGCCGATTAACCTACAAACCTGTACGTCTTTGGAGTGCGGGAGGAAACCTAATATCCCGGAGGATAACCCACGCAGGTCACAGGGAGAACGTACAAACTCCGCCCAGACAGCACCCGTAGTGTGGATTGAACCCTGGTCTCTGGCGCTGTACAGCAGTAGCTCTACCGATGTGCCACCCAAGCTGGCTATTAAATTCTGACCTTAATTCTACAAGAGAGGACACAAAATACTGGAGTACCTCAGAAGGACAGGCAGCATCTCTGAAGAAAAGGAATGGGTGACATTTCGGGTTGAGACCTTTCTTCAGACTAGTCTGGGGAAAGGGAAACGAGAGGTATAGACAGTGATGTGGAGAGATATAGAACAAATGAATGAAAGATATGCAAAAAAGTAATGATGATAATGTAAACAGCCATTGTTAGGAGCCGTTACATGACATTAGCTTCCATCGTAGATGAGGCGTTTGTTTAAGAAAGAACTGCAGATGCTGAAAAAATCAAGTTAGACCAAAAATTCTGGAGAATCTCAGCGGGTGAGGCAGCATCTATGAAGAGAAGGAACAGGCAACCTTGTGGGTCGAGATCCTTCTTCAGACGAATGTCGAGGGGCCTCACTCGTGTCTCCTCGGTACCCCACAGCTCCGCCCTTGCTCCCCATCCCCCAAGTTGCAACAGAGACAGAACACCCTGGTTAACTCATCCCTTCCCACCCAAACCACCCCTCCCCAGGTACCTTCCCCTGCAACCGCAGGAGATGCAGCACCTGTCCCTACACCTCCCCCCTCGATTCTGTCCAGGGACCCTGACAGTCCTTTCAGGTTAGGCAGAGGTTCACCTGCTCCTCCTCCAACCTCATCTACTGTATCCATTGTTCAAGATGTGGACTCTTATACATCGGCGAGACTCAGCGAAACCAAATGCAGACTGGGCGATCGTTTCACGGAACACCTTCACTCAGCCCTCCTGGACCTACCCGATCTCCCAGTTGCCAAAACTTTAATTCTCCTTCCCATTCCCACACTAACCTTCCTGTCCTCGGTCTCCTCCATTGTCAGAGTGAGGCCAAACGCAAATTGGAGGAACAGCATCTCATATTTCGCATGGCCAGCTTACAGCCCAGTGGTATAAATCTTGATTTCTCGAACTTCAAGTAACCGTTGCATCCCTTCTCTCTCCATCCCTCCCCGACCCCAGTCTCACCAGGTTCCTGTTCTCACCAGGCAAACAGTGGCCTTTCCTTTAACGTTGTTTTATTTTTTAATATCTTTCATTCATTTGTTCTATATCTCTCTACAGCATCGTAGGTTCACAAGACTAACTCCCGGGATGGCGGGACTATCATATGTAGGTATGTTGCAAAACGTACCTGAAGCGTCGCTGAAAATCTGTCCCAGCCCGTGTGCGCGATTTTGGCGCCATTTAGAGGGGGGCGGGTTTAAAACGCGATTTTCCCTAGGCTGTTCAAATCGAGTTTTTTCAGCCTAGTTAATTATTAACGAAAAATCGCTGGAAGATTCCCTCGCTTGAGCTATTATTAGTTTTAAGGGCTTTATTTAATTGTTATAGTAGGTTAAACATTAACCAGCGTGTTCACAGGACCCCACTAGAAAGCTGATTTAAATGGACTTTAATTTACAGCAATTAAACACTAAATTCCTTCCATTTGGCCTATAAATTAATGTAAATGAGATTTAAAAATCTTGTTTTATTGTGAATTATTTGTGAATATTATTTGGACACTTAGGCTATTTAAAAATGTTAATCATTTATTAAGAAATGGATAGTTGTTTAGATCTAGTAATTGAAGTTTGGAATTAGCTACAGTTAGGTAACTAACTAATTATATGCTTTAATTTCAGGTCATCCAAGTAAGATTATTTTATATTTGTTTCAGAATGCTTCGATCTATGATAACTGAAAATTTCATTCAGTTCTCTTAATTTTTAAGAAAGTTATGGGCTTTTGACTGTCCACGATCACAGCTTTTTTGTTATGTCCATAGAAAATCAATAGGGAACAAGATGCTAATTTCCGAGTGTGAAAATGGCCATAACTTTTTAAATACTTGAGATATGAAAGTGAATTAGGTGTAAAAGTAAACTTATTTTTATTGTTTATCTGATGGGATAAATTGCAGACTTGATTTTTAAAATCTCAAAATTTTGTAACATTGCTATCATATGCTGAGAGAATGGAGCAGCTGGTCTTGTACACTCTGGAGTTTCGAAGGATGAGAGGATATCTTCGTGAAACATAAGATTGTTAAGGGTTTGGGCAGGAAACATGTTCCCGATTTTGGGGGAGCCCAGAACCTGGGGCCACAGTTTAAGTATAAGGGGTAAGCCATTTAGAACAGAGATTAGGAAACACTTCTTCACACAGAGAGTTGTGTCTGTGGAATTTTCTGCCTCAGAGGGCAGTGGAGGCGGTTCTCTGGATACTTTCAAGAGAGAGCTAGATAGGACTCTTAAAGATAGCGGAGTCAGGGGATATGGGGAAAAGGCAGGAACGGGGTACTGATTGGGGATGATCAGCCATGATCACATTGAATGGCGGTGGTGGTTCGAAGGGCTGAATGGCCTGTTCCTGCACCTATTGTCTATTGAAACAGGCCCTTCGGCCCACCGTGTCCACACCGACCAGCGATCCTCGCACATTAACACTATCCTACACACACACTAGGGACAATTTACCTTTATACCAAGCCAATTAACCTACAGATCTGTACGTGTCTTTGGTGCGTGTTGTTCCTCCAATTAGCGCTGGGCCTCACTCTGACCAGTGGAGGAGGCCCAGGACAGAAAGGTCAGTGTGGGAATGGGAGGGGGAGTTCAAATATTTGGCAACCGTGTCTTTCTGCTGACCAGTTAGCGTGCAACAAAATCTTTTCACTGTACCTTGGTGCACGTGACAATAAACTAAACTGAACTAGTCGACGGAGTCAGCAGTCGTCGAGAGGGTTTGCTCTGCTGCTGAAATGTGAAGGAAACCGATGGACATTTGCCAACTCTGATTCACGTTGCCTTTGATGTCCGTAGCAGAGGTTTGGCTGGGAGCGCAGGGTGTAAAACAGGCCTGTGCTTTGAGATGTGAGACTTGGCAGCGACAGAGCCTAAACCTCATGCCCTCAGCACTTTGCCAGCCCCACAGACCACCGAGACCACCGCTGAGGGCAATGATCAACCCCGCCGTTAGTTTAGAGATGCAGCGCAGAAACAGGCCCTTCAGCCCACCTGGTCCGTGCCGACCAGCAATGCCCGCACACTAACACTATCCTACACACGCCAGGGACAACTTTTACATTTACCAAGCCAATTCACCTACAAACCTGTACGTCTCTGCAGCGTGGGAGGAAACCGAAGATCTCGGAGAAAACCAACACAGGTCACGGGGAGAAAGTACAAACTCTGTACAGACGGCGCCTGTAGTCAGGATCGAACCTGGGTCTCTGGCGCTGCATTCACTGTAAGGCAGCAACTCTACTGCTGCGCCACCGTTTGGGACAGGACACAGTGGATGTGGATAGAGCGGATGTGGAGAGGATGTTACAGACATAGAAACATAGGAAATAGGTGCAGGAGTAGGCCATTCGGCCCTTCGGGGCTGTACCGCCATTCAATATGATCATGGCTGATCATCCAACTCGGTATCCTGTCCCTGCCTTCTCTCCATACCCCCTGATACCTATAGCCACAAGGGCCACATCTAACTCCGTCTTAAATATAGCCAATGAACTGACCTCAACTACATTCTGTGGCAGAGAATTCAATATGAGCATGGCTGATCATCCAAAATCAGTACCCCGTTCCTGCTTTCACCCCATATCCCTTGATTCCGTTAGCCCTAAGAGCAAAATCTAAATATTTCTTGAAGACATCCAGTGAATTGGTCTCCACTGCCTTCTGTGGCAGAGAATTCCACAGACTCACAACTCTCTGGGTGAAGAAGTTTTTCTTCATCTCAGTCCTAAATGGCCTACTCCTTATTCTTAAACTGTGACCCCTGGTTCTGGACTCCCCCAACATTGGGAAAATTTTTCCTGCATCTAGCCTTTCCAATCCCTTAAGAATTTTATATGATTCTATAACATACCCGCTCATCCTTCTAAATTCCAGTGAATACAAGCCCAGTCGACCCATTTTTTCATCATATGTCAGACCTGCCATCCCGGGAATTAACCTGGTGATCCTAAACTGTACTCCCTTAATAATGTCAAGAATGTCCTTCCTCAAATTACCTCCAATGCCTTGGCACCTCCCGACAGCATAGAACAGGACAGAGTGGATGTGGAGAGGATGTTATCACTAGTGGGAGAGTCCAGGACTAGAGGTCATTCCTTTAGGAAGGAGAGGAGGAAGAATTTCTTTAGTCTGAGGGTGGTGAATCTGTAGAATTCTTTGCCACAGGAGGCCAAGTCAATGGATATTTTTAAGGCAGTGATAGATAGATTCTTAAACAGTACGGGTGTCAGGGGTTATGGGGAAAAGGCAGGAGAATGGGGTTAGGAGGGAGAGATAGTTCAACCACGATTGAATGGCGGAGTAGACTTGATGGGCCGAATGGCCTAATTCTCCTCCTATCACATGAACAGCAGGGCGGCACGGTGGTGCAGTGCTAGAGTTATTGCCTCACAACGCCAGAGACTCCTGACTACGGGTGCTGCTGTATGAAATTTGTACATTCTCACTGTGACCCGCGTGGGTTTTCTCCGGGAGCTCTGGTTTCCTCCCACACTCGAAAGATGCACAGGTTTGTAGGTTAATTGGCTTTGGCAACATTTAAATTGCCCTTAGTGTGTGTACAATGGTATTAATATGCGGGGACCGCTGGTTTGTAGGGACTCGATGGGCTGTAGGGCTTGTTTCCATGCTGTATCTCCACTGCCAGCAGGCAGTGAAGAAAGCTAATGGAATGTTGGACTTCATAACAAGAGGATTTCAGTATAGGAGTAAAGAGGTTCTTCTGCAGTTGTATAGGGCTCTGGTGAGACCACATCTGGAGTATTGTGTACAGTTTTGGTCCCTAATTTGAGGAAGGACATCCTTGTGATTGAAGCAGTGCAGCGTAGGTTCACGAGATTGATCCCTGGGATGGCGGGACTGTCATATGAGGAAAGATTGAAAAGACTAGGCTTGTATTCACTGGAGTTTAGAAGGATGAGGGGGGGTCTTATGGAAACATATAAAATTATAAAAGGACTGGACAAGCTAGATGCAGGAAAAATGTTCCCAATGTTGGGCGAGTCCAGAATCAGGGGCCACAGTCTTAGAATAAAGGGGAGGTCATTTAAGACTGAGGTGAGAAAACCCCTTTTGTGAAGTTGTGAATATGTGGAATTCCCTGCCACAGAGGGCAGTGGAGGCCAAGTCACTGGATAGATTTAAGAGAGTTAGATAGAGCTGTAAGGGCTAGTGGAATCAAGGGATATGGGGAGAAGGCAGGCACTGGGTTATTGATAGGGGATGATCAGCCATGATCACAATGAATGGCGGTGCTGGATCGAAGGGTCGAATAGCCTCCTCCTGCACCTATTTTCTATGTATCTATCTCCAAACTAAACTAAACTAAGCATAAAACAGCACAGCACAGGCCCACAATGTCTGTGCCAGACATTAAACTAGTCTCCTCTGCCAGCTCCTGATCCATATTCCTCCATCATCAGAGGAATCGATCGGGTGGATGCATAGAATCTCTTGCCCAGAGTAGGGGAATCAAGAACAAGAGGACATAGGTTTAAGATGAATGGGGGGGGGATTTAGTAGGAACCTGAGGGGCAACTTTTTTTACATAAAGTTTGGTGGGTACATGGAACGAGCTGCCAGTGGAGGTCGTTGAGGCTTGGACTATCGCAACATTTAAGAAACATTTAGACAGGTACATGGATAGCCCTCCAATCCAGGGGTGGGCAACCTTGTTCTGCATAGGGGCCGGGACGCATGTCTGTGAGCGGATGGCGGGCCACATCTATCACGTGTAAACATGGATCCCGCCCCGGATGGCAGGCATCAAATCACAGAAGGTAGACAAAAATGCTGGAGAAACTCAGCGGGTGAGGGAGCCTCATGCAATCCTTGCATGTCTCACCCGCTGAGTTTCTCCAGCATTTTTGTCAACCTTCGATTTTTCCAGCATCTGCAGTTCTTTCATAAACGTGTTGAGAGAAGGTGCGCGGGCGGCCGTGCCGGCAGCAGTGCGCAGGAAGCGGTACAGTCGCCACTCGGCGGGCCGGGTGATTACGGGGGAAAAAATCCGCCTGCGGGCCGGATGATTTCAGGTTACGGGCCGCATTCGGCCCGGGGGCCGTAGGTTGCCGACCCCTGGTCTAATCCCTATCAATTTAAAAGCCTCTTAAACGACACTATTGTATCTGCTTCCACTACCACCCCTATCAACACGTCCCAGGCATCCAGCAGTCTCTGTATAAAAGGACACAAAGTGCTGAAGTAACTCAGCGGGTCAGGCAGCATAAGTTCATAAATAATACGAGCAAAGTTAGGCCATTCTGCCCATCCCCATTCAATCATGGCTGGTCTATCTCTCCCTCGGAACCCCATTCTCCAGCCTTCTCCCCGTAACCCCTGACACCCCAGCTAATCAAGAATCTATCTATCTCTACCTTGAACCTATCCATTGACTTGGCCTCCACAGCCTTCTGTGGCAATGAATTCCACAGATTCACCACCCTCTGACTAAAGAAATTCCTCCTCATCATCTTCCTATAGTTCTTTAATTCTTAATTCCTAGGCTATGACCTCTAGACCTAGACTCTCCCTCTAGTGGAAACATTCTCTGCACATCTACTCTATTCAGGCCTTTCACTATTCGGTATGTTTCAATGAGGTACCCCCTCATCCTTCTAAACTCCAGCAAGTACAGGCCCAGTGCCGTCATATGTTAACCCACTCATTCTCCTCATCCTCCTCTGAACACTCAGAGCCAGCACATCCTTCCTCAGATATTACGCCCAAAATTGATCGCAATTCTCCAAATGCAGCCTGACCATTAGTCCAAGGGTCTCCAATGAAGTCGATGTTAGGTCAGAACTGCTCTCTGGTTGTGGTAGGATGGTTCAGTTGCCTGATAACTGCTGGGTAGAAGCTGCCCCTGAATCTGGAGGTGTGCGTTTTCACACGTCTGTACCTTTTGCCTGATGGGAGAGGGGAGAAGAGGGAGTGACCGGGGTGTGAGACTGGTCCTTGATTGTGCTGCTGGCCTTGCTGAGGCAGCGTGAGGTGTAGATGGAGTCAGTGAAAGGGAGGTTGTGTGATGGTTTGAGCCGCGCCCACAATTTGTTGCAATTTCATGTGGTCTTGGATGGAGGTGTTCCCAAATGAGGCTGCGATGCATCCTGATTAAATGCTTTCTCCGGCGCATCTGTAGAAGTTGGTGAGAGTTGTAGGGGACATGCTGAACATCCTTTAATTCTTAGGCTATGTCCTCTAATCCTAGCCTCTCCCACTAGTGGAAACATCCTCTGCACATCTACTCTATCCAGGCCTTTCTTGCCAATTGCTTTTCTATGGCTATATCCAGGACAAGTTGCTGGTAGTATTCACTCCTAGGAGCGAGGTTGCCGCGGCAACATGGCCTGGATGCGGCCCATACGGGCCTAGTTGTTCCTAGGATACGTATGGGCCGCATCCAGGCCTTGTTGACACGGCAACCTTGCTGATGTGGGCCCTGCATTGGCCTCCTTCCAACAAGGGAAAGACACAAGAGTGCGAGAGTGAGGGGAGAGAAAGGCAAGGGGGCCTGTTTGCTATTAGGACTTTGCTCTTTCATCTTGGCAATCTGACTTTCCAATCCAAAAGATCGATTTGGATGATACGGCACTTAGTCTTTGATGTCCGTGATGGATCTGGGGGAAAGACCAGAAGCAATGAGGGCGCCTCTCGATGCAGCTGCAATGGTGGCCCTTCCAAACTCTGCACATACTGGCATCACCGGCAGTCTCAGCGAGGTCGAAATAATAATGAAGAGTTTTCTCAAGGTGTGCCGACCTCCACTGTGAAATCACCTCAAGGTAAGTCTCGCTCCACCACAAAATGACCTCAAGAGTTGCCTAACCCCACTGTGAAATCTCCTCGAGGGCGGCAGAATTGCTCCCTCACAGTGCCAGAGACCCTGGTTCGATCCTGACCATGGGTGCTGTCTGTATGGAGTTTGTACGTTCACCCGTGACCGCGTGGGTTTTCTCCGGGAGCTCCGGTTTCCTCGCACAGTCCAAGGACGTACAGATTTGTAGGTTAATTGGATTCTGTAAAATTATTAACTGTCCATAGTGCATAGGATAGTGTTAGTGTACGGGGTGATCGCTGATCGTCACGGAGTCGGTGGGCAGAACGGCCTATTTCCACGCTGTATCTCTGAAGTCTAATGTCTAAAGACTCTATGCAAAAGGCTATAATGGGCCTGTTCCACTGAGGCGATTTGTCAGAGTGGAACACATACGCAAACATCGCTTCCTTCACCAGCCCATTATGCAGACGTGGGACAGGGCAAGCGGGGGGAGCGCTGTCTGAGTGAAATTCACACGGTGCAAAGCCAATGTGATACAGACACACACCGCGATGGCCAGGAAGGTTGGCGCTGTAATTAAGCCAGTGAAAGCACAGTGTACGGGAAGGGTCACGTAAGTCCTTTAAAAGTGGGGGGGGGGGGGGGGGAGGGGGGGGAGAAGGATGGAGAAGGGGGGGGAGGGGGTGAGAAGGAGTGGAGTCAACTTTTAAGAAGCCAGAGATACACGGCTGTGAAGCTCGGCGGACATTAACATTACCAGTCGGTTATCCTTGGTTCTGTAAACTACTGCTTATGGGGTTTTTTCCCAATGAGCCAATGAAATTCACCAGTCAGCACCGGCTACAACCTAAGGGAGCCTTCGACCTCCTGGCAGCCCACTAGCACCACACCTACGGCACGGGAATTCTCGCCACTCTCACATGTTGAAAAATTAGCGGCGACCATAATGAGGCCACGACTAGTTCTCAAAATGCGGGAACTCCTCACGACCGTGAAGGCAACTCCCCGACACCTACCCTGCAAACATGTGATGACCATAGTCTCCTGCAGTCGCCTAAAAAGTCGCCCAAGTGGGACAGGTCCATAGGTCAGTTTAATTTTCCATGCATGGTTGATACAGTTGTAATAAATGTTTTCTGCTGATTGCTTTACACAGAAAAGTGCCTTCTGAATCCATTCAGACTCTGCTCATAACCTAATCACGAATAGTATCCAGTCAATCCCTCTTTGAGCCGCGAGGGCTGTCATTAAATCGTTACCAAGCATCTTAATGCCAGATAGACACAAAACGCTGGATGGAGTAACTCTGTGGGTCAGGCAACTTCTCTGGAAACATAGGAATTGGTCACATTTCGGACCGACAGTTCATTGCTTCATAAGTGATAGGAGCAGAATTAGGCCATTCAGCCCATAAAGTCTACTCCGTCATTCAATCATGGCTGATCTATCTTTCCCTCCTAACCCCATTCTCCTGCCCTCTCCCCACATCCTCTGACTCCCGTACTAATCAAGAATTCATCTACCTCTGCCTTAAAAATATCCACTGACGTGGCCCCCACAGCCGTCTGTGGCAAAGAATATCACAGATTCAACATCCACTGACTAAAGAAATTCCTCCTCACCTTCCTAAAGGAGCGGCCTTTTATTCTGAGGCTGTGCCCTCTGGTCCTAGACTCTCCCACCAGTAGAAACATCCTCTCCACATCCACCCTATCCAGGCCTGTCACTATTTGGTAAGTTTCAATGAGGTTGCCCCTCATCCTTCTAAACTCCAGCGAGTACAGGCCGAGTGCCGTCAAACACTCACCACCAGGTGGCGATAAGCGATGGCAGCCTCGCCTTTTCTTCTTTTGTTGTTTTGAGACTGTTGTTACAATACATTACAAAACAATACGGTTTTATTCGTCACATCGCACATAAAGTGCAGTGAAATAAATTTGCCAGCAGCGGTACAATGAGAAAGAACACGCAATACGCAATAAAAATTTTACACAAACATCCACCACAGCATTCATCACTGTGGTGGAAGGCACACAATTGGCCAGTCCTCCTCCATTTTCCCCCGTGGTCGGGACCTCAACCCTCCGCTCCGCTGGCGTCCAGATGAATGAAAGTCACGGGAATGTATGTTTTAGTGTATCTTTAGTTTAGTATTATGTGGGGGGTGGGGGTTGGGGGTAAATATTTTAATCTCTTTCCTCGAGGGAGATACAACTTTTCTGTATCGTATCTCCGTCAGCATTGCCGCCTAACATCGAGGAGCTGGCGGCTTCTTGCTGGGGATCGACCTCGGGAGCTCCAACCACGGGAGCCTGCAAACTTAACATCGTGGACCTTGGTTAGGGATCGACTCCGGTTGCTTCAAGCCGCAGGAACTTCGACCGCCCCGATCGCGGGCGCTTCGATCGACCCGACTGTGGATGGTTCGACTGCCCCGACCACGGGTGGAAAGGAGGGAAGAAGATAATACGTTATTGCCTTCCATCACAGTGCGCTGTGGTTGATGTTTATGTTGATTTTTATGTAGTTGTGTGTTGTTGTTACTTTTTTGGTATGACTGTATGACAAATCAAATTCCTTATATGTTTTTACATATTCGGCTAATAAATTAATTACAATACAATACAATACCATATGTTAACCCACTCATTCCTGGGATCATTCTTGTAAACCTCCTCTGGACCTTCTCCAGCGCCAGTACATCCTTCCTCAGTTATGGTGCCCAAAATTGCTCACATTACTCCAAATGTGATCTGACCAGCGCCTTATAAAGCCTCAGCATTATATCTCTGTGTCTCAGCTTTATACTATACACCACACCACACAACACCACACCACACCACACCACACCACACCACACCACACCACACTGTCACAGTCTGCCCTCTCCTCATTCTCATCCACTTCACCTCCCAGTACTTTTCCACCGGTCCCTCCTTCTCCTCGCCTGCCACTTCCCTCTCATCAGCCCAACTCTCCTCACCTGTTGCACTCAATTGCCTCTGATCACCTATTAACCCGGTACATAGACTCTCCTCACCGTTCACACAGTGCCAGATTGTTCTCAGCATTCATGCAAGACTCTCCAGCGATTTCCCGACTGCCTACACGGATTCGAACCTGCCTGCCCCTGACCATTCCGTCCTGTCGTCTTCCCGGATATCACCTCAGCCTTCTGTCCCCGACCACGGCCTTCGTCCCGTACCTCCTGGTTTCTGTCTGCCTCTCTCCTGGGCTGTTTGGTGTATCCCTGCAACGGCTCCTCGACTTCCTGCCTGGCTTCGACTCTCCTTTCGTCTGTCCCTCGCTGGTTATATACCAGAATCTGGGATGTCAACGTTGTCCTGACATACTTAAGGGATGGCCACCAGCCTGATCCCTCACTCTGGAAACAGCTACCCTGTATACGGTCATGTTGATGGCTTAGTCTCAGCATAAGGGTCCAGTCCTTTTACCTACTCAGACTGCACAATATGGTCGTAACATCAGACCAAATAACATTCACCATTCAGGAGCTGGTAAAACAGAGTAGACCAGGAACTTCAGGACTCATTATGGAATTCCGGGCGTACCCACCTGGCCCCCATTTATGTGTCATGACTCACCTTCTACAATGTATCAACACAATCTAAAATTCCCGAGGGAGACAAAAAGCACGATGGGTCAGCCACAAAAAAGCCACATGGTCGGGTACCGAGTCAAACCATCTCTAGATGGCTCAACAGGTATTGGGAGCTGCTGGAGTGGATACCGATATTTACACATCTCACTCCACCAGGGCAGCATCCACGTCGGCGGCTAACAGAATGGATGTGCCATTGGACCTACCCTGGTAACAGCTGGATGGTCCATGGAAAGAACTTTTCAAACATTCTACAACAAGCCATTAATAAAACCTGTTTCACTTACAGAGAGAATTTTAGACACTGCAAAAAATATATAATTTAAGCCCGGGGAGCATTAATTTCTTTGTTATTAATTTCAAATAATACCATTATTGTTTTACAAACAGATTCATGTTTGATTATAACATACTTCTTCCTTGGATGATTTCGGCAGCGAGTGAAGCATGGACTGTTACACAGTTTGAAATCACAGAGCTTTAAAATCTTCACGTAGTGACTCCGAAGTAAAATAGTAAGATTAAACGAGAACTTACCAGTTTGAAGTTTGATCTTTATTTTATGAGGAGTTACGATGAGGGATTACGTGCCCTCCACTCCCACCCTCAATTATAGAGATCAACTGGTATCTTAGTTCTCCTTATCTTTACTATGTTTATTTCAATTATTGTGTTGTTTCTGTAATTCCACACCACTGCTTTGAAGTATGTCGCGCATGCGTGCTGGATGGGGTCTTCACGTAATCCCTCATCGTAACTCCTCATAAAATAAAGATCAAACTTCAAACTGGTAAGTTCTCGTTTAATCTTACTATTATTACACTACACCACTACACTACGCTACACTACACCACTACACTACACTACACCACTACACTGCACCACTACACACTACACTACACCACTACAATGCACCACTACACTACACTACACCACTACACTACACTACACTACACTACACCACTACACTACACTACACCACTACACTGCACCACTACACTACACTACACTACACCACTACACTGCACCACTACACTACACTACACCACTACACCACACTACTCTACATCACTACACTTCACCACTATACTACACTACTTCCCACACCCCCACACACACTACACTACACTACACTACACTACACTACACTGCACTACACTACACTACACTACACTACACTACCACTACACTACACTACACTACACTACACTACACTACACCACTACACTGCACCACTACACTACACCACACTACACTACTACAATGCACCACTACACTACACTAAACCACTACACTACACTACACCATTACACTGCACCACTACTACACTACACCACACTACACTGCACTACACTACACCACTACACTACACTACACCACTACACTGCACCACTACACTACACCACTACACTGCACTACACTACACTACACTACACCACTACACTGCACCACTACACTACACTACACCACTACACTGCACCACTACACTACACTACACCACTACACTGCACCACTACACTACACTACACTACACTGCACCACTACACTACACTGCACCACTACACTGCACCACTGCACACTACACTACACTACACACTACACCACTACACTGCACTACATTACACTACACTACACCGTACTAAACTAACCTGAACGTCAGCAGATTGCAAGCAGGCGGGATGGCACGTGGGCCAGCTTTGCAGCAACAGTCTAGAGCTAGCTGAGGAACAGAGGAAAGGCGTTCTGCCCAGCTGCTGTCAACCCCGCTCGCACACAGCCAATTCATTTCTCTCTGCATTTTGCCTTGGAACATTCCTTTGTGGAGGTGTACAACAAGCCCTCACCATGGTAACCATGCAAGGGCAGCAAGCTGTGTTACACAGCTCTGAGCTGGCGTGTGAGTTTGCAGTAGATCTAACAAGGACACAAAATGCTGCAGTAACTCAGCAGCATGGGCATCATCTCTGGAGAGAATGAATGGGTCAAGACCCTTCTTCACACCATTCTACATTTCCTTACCAACGTCTGCTATGATCCATCATTTTCACCCCTTACCCTTCCATATCTCTAGATTCCCTCTCCCCTGACTCTCAGTCTGAAGAAGGGTCTCAACCCGAAACATCACCCATTCCTCCTCTCCAGTGATGCTGCCTGTCCCGCTGAGTTACTCCAGCACTTTGGTCCATCTTCAGTGTAAACCAGCATCTGCAGTTTCTTCCTACACAGTAGATTGATCGTTGCCTGATCAATATTGTTCAGTATGCAGTTCTCCAGAGATAGAACATCTTTGACACCATTCAGATAATAATCTGCCTTCCTGTTCTTGCCATCAAAGCGGATAACCTCACATTTATCTACATTATACTGCATCTGCCAGGCATCTGCCCACTCACACAACCTGTCCAAGTCACTCTGCAGCCTCATAGCATCCTCCTCGCAGCTCACACAGCCACCCAGCTTTGTGCAAACTTAGAGAAGTTACATTTAATTCCCTCGTCTAATTCGTTAATATATATATTGTAAATAACTGGGGTCCCAGCACCAAGCCTTGCAGCACCCCACTAGTCACTCAATTCAATTCAATTCAATTCAACTTTATTGTCATTGCACAGATACAAGTATGGGTACATCAAAATGCAGTTTAGCGTCTGTTCGTAGTAATAGTGCAATATAGAAATAAAAATACAGAATAAGCAAACAATGTGGACGGAGAGACTGGAGAAATCTATCGGCGGGACTCCGAGTTCAGCAATGTGATGGTATTATTGTAGAAGCTGTTCCTCATCCTACTGGTACGAGACCTGTGGCTCCTGTACCGCCTCCCTGATGGGAGGAGGGCAAACAGTCCATGGTTGGGGTGGGAGGGGTCCTTGATGATCTTCCCGGCCCATCTCAGACACCGTTTTCGGTGGAGGGCATCCATGGAAGGGAGCGGGGCACCGATGATGTGCTGCGCGGTTTTCACCACCCGTTGTAGTGCCTTCCTGTCCGCTACGGTGCAACTGCTGTACCATACCGTGAAGCAGGTGGTCAGGATACTCTCTATGGTACAGCGGTAAAAGTTGGTCAGGATCTGGGGGGACAGGTGAGCTTTCTTGAGCCTCCTCAGGAAGTAAAGGCGCTGCTGCGCCTTTTTGATCAGCTTGGAGGTGTTGAGGGACCAGGACAGATCCTCCGAGATGTGTACCCCGAGGAATTTGTAGTTGGAGACGCGCTCCACCTCAGTCCCGTTTATATGGATGGGGGTATGTCTGCCCCCTCTGTTCTTCCTGAAGTCAACAATAATTTCCTTCGTCTTCTTGGAGTTGAGGACGAGGTTATTGTTGGCACACCAGGCTGCCAGGTGCTGGACCTCATCCCTGTAGGCTGACTCGTCGTTGTCACTGATCAGTCCTACCACCGTGGTGTCATCGGCAAATTTAATGATGGCGTTGGAGCCATTCTTAGGGATGCAGTCGTGGGTGAAGAGGGAGTAGAGGAGAGGGCTGAGCACACAGCCCTGTGGCACTCCGGTGTTCAGTGTTATAGTGGAGGAGATGAGGTTATTGACCCTAACAGACTGTGGTCTGTTGTTGAGGGAATCCAGTGTCCAATTGCAGAGGGAGGTGGAGATGCCAAGTCCGCTGAGTTTGGTGATCAAGCTAGCGGGGATGACAGTGTTAAAGGCAGAGCTGAAATCAATGAACAGCAACCTGATGTAGGTGTTATTGCTGTCCAGGTGGGTCAGGGCAGAGTGTAGGGCCGCCGATATGGCGTCCTCTGTAGACCTGTTGGTCCGGTAGGCAAACTGATGGGGGTCCAGTGTGGGGGGGAGGCTGGCTTTGGGGTGAGCCAAGATCAGCTGCTCAAAGCACTTAGCAATGACAGGGGTGAGTGCCACTGGGCGGAAATCGTTGAGACTCCCTGTAGCTGATTGTTTGGGCACTGGCACGATGGTTGATGTCTTGAGGCAAGTGGGGACAACACCCTGGGCCAGTGAGAGATTGAAAATGTCAGTGAAGACCAGGGATAGTTGTCCAGCACATGCCCTGAGCACCCGCCCGGGGATGCCATCGGGGCCGGCAGCTTTGTGCTCATTCACCTTGCTCAGTGCATCTTGTCAGCAGAGGTGGAGAGACTGAGGGGTTGTTCGTTCAGGGGTGGAACAACTTTAATGGCTGGAGTTTTGTTGTCCCGGTCAAAGCGAGCATAGAAGTGGTTTAGCTCGTCAGGAAGGGAGGCGTTGTCTGGGGGGGGGGGGGGGGTGTTAACTTTGTGGTAATCGGCAATGGATTTGATTCCTTGCCACATGCGCCTGGGGTCAGAGTTGTTTTGGAAATGCTCCTCGATCTGCCGTTTGTGATTGAGTTTAGCATTCCTAATTCCTTTTTCAGATTGGCCCTGGATGAGCTGTATCCCTCAGCGTTGCCAGATCTGAAAGCGGCATCGCGAGCCTTCAGCAGGATCTGACCTCCCTGCTCATCCACGGCTTCTGGTTAGGGAAGGTCTTTATCTCTTTGTGGGTAGTGACGTTGTCAGTGCTGAATTTTATATAGTCCAAAATGGTTGAGGTGTATGAGTTGATGTCCACTTGGGAGTTAAAGGTGGCCTGGGTGGCAAACAGACTCCACTCCAGTCCTGTTTGCTGCCAAAAACTGTCCTCACAGTAGGTTTCCTGTCAGAGGTGTGTATTTGGGGAAAACAGAGACAGTTACCCCCTCAGCGGGTGGCCAAACCTTCACTGGCCCTCACGGTAGGGTTTCGGGCCGAAACACTTCAGTCTGATCGATAGGTGTGTATTTGGGGAGCAGCTGAACAGCTTTTTTGTGGGAGAGGCATCTGGTCCCAAACACAGAGAGAGGTCCCAGGACTGTCCCAGGTGGGGGGAGGGGGAGGGCTTTGTAGGCTTCAGTAATATTAGTATATACTAAGTCCAGAATATTGTTTCCTCTGGTTGGGCAGGAGACATGCTGGTGGAATCTGGGGAGTACAGTTTTAAGGTTGGAGTGGTTAAAATCACCCTCAACAATAAAAGCTGCCTGCCATTCTGAAAAGGACCCGTTAATTCCTACTCTTTGCTTCCTGTCTGCCAACCAGTTCTCTATCCATGTCAATACCCTACCCCCAATACCATATGCTCCAATGATGAAGATGGACACAAAATGCTGGAGTCAGCCAGCAGGACATCGACAGTTTCTTCCCAACTGTTATCGGGCAAGTGCACTATCCTATCACCAACTAGAGAGTTGTCCTGGCCTACCATCTACCCCGTTAGAAACCTTCCAGCTAACTTGATTCAGACTTTGATGGACTTTATCTTGCACTAAACTTTATTCCCTTTATCCTGTATCTGTACACTCCCAACAAAAGCTTTTCCCTGTCTCTTGGTACATGTGACAATAAACTAGACAATAGACAATAGACAATAGGTGCAGGTGCCATAGACAATCGAGCCAGCACCGCCATTCAATGTGATCATGGCTGATCATCCCCAATGAGTTTGGCTGCAACTCTATTGCTGTGCCACTGTGCCGCCCAGTTCTGGTCGCCCCCATTACAGGAAGGATACGGGGACATTGGAGAGGGTGCAAAAAAGGTTTACTGGAATAATAGAAGGGTCCAGACCCTAAAGCAGTGGTTCTTAACCTGGGGGTCATGACCCCCTATGGGGGGTCATTTGGGGCTTTGCCGGGGGGGTCATGAAGGGGTCACAAATAACATATCAATTTGTTTAGGAACCTAACAAAGGTACATGCCACATACAGTGTTTTGTACGCATATGAGCGTACTGGTGCCAAAAAGGTTAAGGACCACTGCAAACGTCACCTATCCATGTTCTCTAGGGATGCTGCCTGACCTGCTGAGTTACTCCAGCACATTGTGTAAGCCAGCATCTGCAGTACCTTGTTTCTAGTTTCTACGGTATACCTGTAGACGTTTATAACTTAATTTTGTGATAGGCCGAATCTCTTTAAACTTGAAAGACAACGGAGGCACGTGTGCCTTTTTCATGATTGAATCTACGAGCTGACCCAGGACAGGTCATTCGAGATGTAAAACAGTCAGGAAATTAAATTCCCCCACTCCCAAACCACCACGCTTTCTATTTTCATTTCATTAAACGGTGGCGCAGAGGTAGAGTCGCTGCCTCACAGCGCCAGAGACCCGGGTTCCATCCCGACTATGGCCGTTTGTCTTTACGGAGTGTGTACATTCTCCCCGTGACCTGCGTGGGTTTTCTCCGAGATCTTCGGTTTCCTACCACACTCCAAAGACGTACAGGCCTGTAGGTTAATTGGCTTGGTTATAAATGTATAATTGTTCCTAGTGTGTGTGGGGTCGTGTTAATGTGCGGGGATCGCTGGTCGGAGCGGACTCAGTGGGCCAAAGGGCCTGTTTCCGTGCTGCATATCAAAACTATACTAAACTAAGTAGGTAAGAGGAGGTAGTTGAGGCAGATACTATATTATTTGGACAGGAATACGGACCAAACACGGGCAGGTGGGACTAATGTAGATGGGGCATCTTGGTTGGAATAGGCAAGTTGGGCTATAGGCGTGACTCTATGACTCTGTGACTACTGAATGGTCCTCCCATAAGATAAGGTAGACAAATTGCTGGAGAAACTCAACGGGTGAGGCAGCATCTATGGAACGAAGGAATAGGTGACGTTTCGGGTCGAGATCCTTCTTCAGACTGATGTGGGGGTGGGGGTGGGGGGGGATGGGCAGAAAGAAGGAAGGAAGAGATGCGGAGACAGTGGGGTGTGGGAGAGCTGGGAAGGGGAGGGGAAGGAGGGAGAAAGCAAGGACTACCTGAAATTGGAGGTCAATGTTCATACCGCTGGGGTGTAAACTGCCCAAGTGAAGTATGAGGTGCTGCTCCTCCAATTTGCGGTGGGACTCATTCTGGCCATGGAGGAGGCCCAGGACAGGAAGGTCGGATAAAGAATGGGAGGGGGATTTGAAGTGCTGAGCCACCGGGAGATCGGGTTGGTTAATGCAAACTGTGAGGAGGTGTTGGGCGAAGCGATCGCCAAGCCTGCGCTTGGTCTCCTCCAAACATAAGATAGGGTCTAGTCCTGAATTTCCAACCTACCTCATTGCGAACCTTGCATTTTTTTTTAATAGGTTGCACTTTCTCTATAGCTGTAATACTGTAAAACTACAACAGTATATTGCATACTCTGGTAGTTTTCTCTTTACACTACCAGTTATATGGCTTGATTGTACTCATGTATAATATGATATGACTGGATGGCATGCAAAGTACACGTGACAATAAAATACTAATAGCAACTGAGAAGATCAGGTGGAGATGGATGAGGCTCGCTTGTCACTGCCACTGCCGCCCAGAAATGACCAGCAAACAGAGTTGTGCTGTGGAACCCCCCCATGGAAGACATGTCCCGGCACAGACAATCAAGAGGATTTCAGTATAGGAGTAGAGAGGTTCTTCTGCAGTTGCATAGGGCTCTGGTAAGACCACATCTGGAGTATTGGGTACAGTTTTAGTCTCCTAATTTGAGGAAGATTGAGAGTGCAGCGTAGGTGCACGAGATTGATCCCTGTGATGGCGGGACTGTCATATGAGGAAAGATTGAAAAGACTAGGCTTGTATTCACTGGAGTTTAGAAGGATCAAGGGGGATCTTATAGAAACATATAAAATTATAAAAGGACTGGACAAGCTAGATGCAGGAAAAATGTTCCCAATGTTGGGCGAGTCCAGAACCAGGGGCCACAGTCTTAGAATAAAGGGGAGGTCATTTAAGACTGAGGTGAGAAAAAACTTTTTCACCCAGAGAGTTGTGAATTTGTGGAATTCCCTGCCACAGAGGGCAGTGGAGGCCAAGTCACTGGATGGATTTAAGAGAAAGTTAGAGAGAGCTCTAGGGGCTAGTGGAGTCAAGGGATATGGGGAGAAGGCAGGCACGGGTTATTGATAGGGGACGGTCAGCCATGATCACAATGAATGGCGGTGTTGGCTCAAAAGGCCGAATGGCCTCCTCCTGCACCTATTGTCTATGTTTCTATGTTTCGAAGACGATGCTGAAGATGTCACAAGAGGCATGGAGGACGGAGATGTGTGGTACGTCTGTCACCGTACCAGTCGGAAACCAACACCACTGCATCGCTAATGATTTTAATGGTAAAACAAAATTAATTTTAAGACTGGGCCACTGGAGTGACTCAGCGGGACAGGCAGCAGCTCTGGAGAGAAGGAATGGGTGACATTTCGCTGAGTTACTCCAGCACTTTGTGTCTTTTTGGTTGTTGTGTGTAAACCAACATCTGCAGTTCCCCACAACTAACGATGGTCTATTTCCTTTATCATCATTATCTTTTGCACATCTTTCATTCATTTGTTCTACAGCTCCCCACATCACCATATAACCATATATAACAATTACAGCATGGAAACAGGCCATCTCGGCCCTTCCAGTCCGTGCCGAACACTTACTCTCACCTAGTCCCATCTACCAGCACTCAGACCATAACCCTCCATTCCTTTCCCGTCCATATACCTATCCAATTTATTTTTAAATGATAAAAACGAACCTGCCTCCACCACTTCCACTGGAAGCTCATTCCACACAACTACCACTCTCTGAGTAAAGAGGTTCCCCCTCATGTTACCCCTAAACTTTTGTCCCTTAATTCTCAAATCATGTCCTCTTGTTTGAATCTTCCCTACTCTCAATGGAAAAAGCTTAGCCACGTCAACTCTGTCTATCCCTCTCATCATTTTTAAGACCTCCATCAAGTCCCCCCTTAACCTTCTGCGCTCCAAAGAATAAAGACCTATCTTGTTCAATGTCTATATCTATCTATATCACTCTATATCAATATAGATATAGAGATATCTATATCTCTCACTTCCCTCCCCCCCTGACACTCTGTCTGAAGAAAAGTCTCGACCCGAAACGTCACCCAATCCTTCTCTCCTGCCTGTCCCGCTGAGTCACTCCAGCATTTTGTGTCTATCTTCGATTTAAACTTAAACCAGCACTTGGATTTAAATTAAACCAGCATTGGCAGTTCTCTCCTACACATAGAACTAGTGTGAACGGGTGATCGATGGTGAGCATGGGCTCGGTGGGCCGAAGGGCCTGTTTTCATAGTGTATCTCCAAAACTAAAAAAAAACTTTTAAAAATCCAGGTAATGTCTGTTTTGGCACAATTAGCCCTTAAGGCTGGGTGCTAAAAACTAGCCTGTGATCATTACTGTGAATAACTGCTACATTCTCCCAGAGTTAAGAAAGAGTTAAACAATAAAACTTTTCTCTTATGCACAGAAAAAAAAATCAGTGTGCCTAAATGCTGGGATTACTTGATGTTTTTGTGTGTTAAGGCTTTGATCACTGCAGCATAAAATCTAAACAAATCTCTACCTGTAAACAGGAATTGGTTATCATCACTTTAATGGGGCACATGAAGGAAGAGATCTCTTATTCTTTGTAATGTAATAACTACTTCAAAGGATAAGTAATGAATAAACAATTGACTGAAGAAGGCAGGTAGTACAGAGCAAACATTGTCATGAAGGAGGTACTAGGAGGGATTAGTGAATGAGGCTGGCGGGGACAAATCCAACTGTGTCAGTAGAACACAAAGTGCTGGAGGAACTCAGCGGGTCAGTCAGCATCTATGGAGGGAAATAGGCAGAGGATGTTTGACGCATGGAAACAGGCCCTTCGGCCCACCGGCTGCATTCCGACCATCAATAACCCGATGATTCAATGTGTTCAAGAAGGAACTGCAGATGCTGGAAAATCGAAGGTACACAAAATTGCTGGAGAAACTCAGCGGGTGCAGCAGCATCTATGGAGCGAAGGAAATAGGCAACGTTTCTGGGCCGAAACCCTTCTTCAGACTGATGGGGGGGGGGGGGGGGGGAAGAAGGAAGGAAAAGGGGAGGAGGAGGAGCCCGAGGGCGGGCGGATAGGAGGGTGGGAGGAGACAGCTCAAGGGTTAAGGAAGGGGAGGAGACAGCAAGGGCTAGCAAAATTGGGAGAATTCAATGTTAATGCCATCCGGACGCAAGGTCCCCAGGCGGAATATGAGGTGCTGTTCCTCCAATTTCCGCTGTTGCCTAACCCTAACCCTAACCCTAACCCTAACCCGATGATTCAATGATAGCTTAATTTCACCTGCACCTAGTGTAGGTACAGTGAAATGCTTTGTGTTGCATTCGCGGTGAATAGTAGGGCCTCTGGGTAGTCAAGAGTGTTTTATCGACATATGCCCTTGTGGCTAAAGGGATCAGGGGGTACGGAGAGAAGGCAGGTTCAGGATACTGAGTTTGATGATCAGCCATGATCGTATTGAATGGCGGTGCAGGCTCGAAGGGCCGAATGGCCTACTCCTGCACCTATTTTCTATGTTTCTATGTTTCTATGTCCCAGATAGAATCATGAAATTCTTACTTGCTGTAGCCCAACAGAATATATATTTAAAATAAATAATATGATAAACGAGAGAAAACAAAAGTTCAGTGTGTATATATACACACTCACATATACATATATATATATATATATATATATACATGCACACACTCAAAATAACAAGCAATAATAATAATAATAGTCTGTTGTAGTTCATAGCTTATGATGTTGTCGTGTTTAATAACCTGATGGCTGTGGGGAAGAAGCTGTTCCAGAAGCTGTTCCTGAACCTGGACGTTACAGTTTTCAGGTTCCTGTCCCTTCTTCCCGATGGCAGTGTTGAGATGACTGTGTGACCAGGTTGGTGTGGGTCTCTGATGATGTTGGCTGCCTTTTTGAGGCAGCGACTTCGATAGATCCCTTCGACGGTGGGGAGGTCAGAACCAGTGATGGACTGGGCAGTGGTCACAACTTTTTGCAGTCTTTTCCGCTCCTGGACGTTCTAGTTGCTGAACCAGGCCACGATGCAACCGGTCAGCCTGCTCTCTACTGTGCACCTGTAGAAGTTCAGGAGAATCCTCTTTGACATGCCGAGTCTCCGTAATCTTCTCAGGGAGTAGAGGCGCTGATGTGCTTTCTTTATGATTGCATCCGTGTGCTGGGTCCAGGAAAGATCTTTGGAAATATGCACGCCCAGCAATTTGAAGTTCTTGACTCTCTCCACCACAATGTGGGTCCTCATCCTTCCTCTTCCAAAGTCCACAATCAGTTCTTTGGTTTTACTGATGTTGAGAGCCAGGTTGCTGTGCTGGCACCATATGGTCAATTGGTCGATCTCACTTCGTCCAACAACGGTGGTGTCGTCGGCAAACTTGATGAAGGAGTTCGCACTATATGCTTGCAGAGCAGAGGGATCTGAGAGTGCAGGTGTATGGTTCCATGAAGGTGGAGTCAAAGGTAGATAGGGCGGTCAATAAGGCTGTTGGCACTTTGGCCTTCATCAGAGCGTATTGAGTAGAGAAGTTGGGAGGTCATGTTGCAGTTGTATAAGACGTTGGTGAAACCGCATTTAGAATGTTGTGTTCAGTTCTTGACACCATGTTATAGGAAGGATGTTGTCAAGCTGGAAAGGGTACAGAGAAGATTTACGAGGATGTTGCCAGGACTTGAGGGTCTGAGCTACAGGGAGAGGTTGAGCAGGCTGGGACACTGTTCCCTGGAGCACAGGAGGATGAAGGGTGATCTTATTGAAGCGTATAAAATAATGAGAGGAATAGATCAGGTAGATGCATAGAGTCTCTTTTCCAGAGTAGGTGAATCGGGGACCAGAGGACATAGGTTTAAGGTAAAAGGGAAAAGATTTAATAGGAATCTGAGGGGTAACTTTTTCACACAAAGGGTGGTGGGTGTATGGAACGAGCTGCCACAGGAGGTAGTTGGGGCAGGGACTATCGGAACATTTAAGAAACAGGTAGACAGGATTCATGGATAGGACAGGTTTAGAGGGATATGGACCAAACGTGGGCAGGGACATGTTGGCTGGTGTGGGCAAGTCGGGCCAAAGGGCCTGTTTCTTTGCTGTATTTCTCTATGACTCTGACTCTAACCCAGTAAAATCATACAGCAGACCTCACCCAGGCCCACATACACAAGAGTCACCTTGTTCTTGGTGACATTCAAGTTAGTTCTATGTTATCCCACGTTCCAATCTACTCCATTCACACTGGAGCATTTCACAGAAGCCAATAAACCTGCAAACCCGCACATCTTTGGGATGTGGGAGGGAACCGGAACACCCGGAGGATCCACACGTGGTCACGGGAGGAACGTGCAAACTCCGCCAAGACAGCACTCGAGGTCAGGATGGAACCCGGGTCTCTGGTGCTGTGAGCAGCAACTCCACCGCTGCACACCACTAACTACGGTTAGAGTTTGTATATGGTTGCACCATGTACTCTATTATGGTCAGGTTATCTACAAGAGTCAAGAGAGTTTATTGTCATGTGTCCCAGATAGGACAATTAAATTCTTGCTTGCTGCAGCACAACAGAATATTGTAGTCATAAATACAGTTCAGTGTGGCCATATACCATAGAATATATACACACATATATAAACAGTAATAGGCTGTTATAGTTCAGAGTTTGTTTGAAGTCATGTTTAATAGCCTAATGGCTGTGGGGAAGCAGCTGTTCCTGAACCTGGATGTTGCAGATTTCAGGCTCCTGTACCTTCTTCTCGATGGTAGCGGAGAGAGGAGTGTGTGACCAGGATGGTGTGGGTCTTTGATGATGTTGGCTGCCTTTTTGAGGCAGCGACTTCGATAGATCTTCGATGGTGGGGAGGTCAGAGCCGGTGATGGACTGGGCAGTGGTCACAACTTTCTGCAGTCTTCTCCGCTCCTGGACGTTGGTGCAGCGGTAGAGTTGCTGCCTTACAGCGTCAGTGACCCGGGTTCAATCCTGACCTCGGGTTCTATCTGCACAGAGTTTGTACCATCTCCCCATGACCATATGGGTTTCCTCTGGGTGCTCCGGTTTCCTCCCATAGTGCAAATGTATTTGGTGATCAATGATCAGTGATGGGACGAGGGGGCTGTTTCCACGCCGTATCTCTAAAGTGTGAGGGAGGTGGGACTAGTATAGATGGGACATGTTGGGTGTTGGGCCGAAGGGCCAATTTCTATACTGTATGTCTGTAATGGGGAAATGGCAGGAGAATGGGGTTGAGATAGATCAGCCATGATTGAATAACGGAATAGATTAGATGGGTCAAATGGCCTCATTCTGCTCCTGGAACATAAACACATGAGTTAAATCTACGTCTAATAATTTCTTGTATTATTAATTACTGCCTCTCCTCCTCATTACTCCATGACTCGATGCTGTCCAGGATATTGGAATAGCTCTCAGATGAACCAGAAACCGTGAGAAACCTCTGGGATACCTGATCAGGAATGTCCCAATGACAGTGTAATGTAAACATTGACAGTAAGACCCAGGTAGATGCAAAATTCTGGAGTAACTCAGCGGGACAGGCAGCATCTCTGGAGAGAAGGATTTAAAAAAAAATATTTCAAAATAGACTTTATTCAAGTATTAAATATATACAATACATGAACCGTGCAAAAAATTCATCCGACATTTCCGGAGGCTATACAAACATTCCATACAGTCTACATACATTGCTCAAATTTACCCACCACCCTTGTCACTCGTGTGGCCCACTGGCCTGGAATCCTTTCCCTTATTTTGAGGGGTGTCTCCACCACAGCCTGCCCCCCCATGTCCAGCAGTGGTAGGACCCTAGACTGTGGTCCTTCCCCACCGAGCCTTGGCATTGGCTGCACTGAGCTTCAGTGCATCCTTCAGCACGTACTCCTGCAGTTTGCAGTGGGCCAGTCGCCAACATTCCCCGACGGACATCTCGCTCCGCTGGGTGGTCAACAACGCTCGGGCAGACCAAAGAGCGTCTTTCACCGAGTTGATGACCCTCCATCAGCACTCGATGTCAGTCTCTGAATGTGTCCCTGGGAACAGTCCGTAAATCACAGAGTCCTCTGTGACGGAGCTGTTCGGAATAAACCGTGACAGGGACCCTTGCAAACCTCTCCAGACTCTTTTTGCAAACCCACACTCTGCAAAGAGGTAGGCAACCGTCTCCTCTCCACAGCAGCCATGTCCCGAGGGCAGCGTGCGCTGGCAGTGAGGTTCCCGACAGTGCTGGAAGGGTCTGACTGGGAGGGCTCCCCTCACCGCCAGCCAAGCCAGGTCTTGGTGCTTGTTGGTGAGTTCTGGTGATGAGGCATTTTGCCAGACAAGCTGGGCAGTCTGCTCTGGGAACCACGCCACCGGATCCATCGAGTCCTTTCCCTGCAGTGCCTGCAGGACATTCCGTGCTGACCACTGCCCGATGGACTTGTGGTCAAAGGTGTTTGTCCGGAAGAACCTTTCCACAAACGACAGATGGGGCGGCAATGTCCAGCTGGCTGGCACATTGCGTGGCATCTGCGCCAGGCCCATCCTTCGCAACATCAGGGACAGGTAGAGCCTCAGCAGGTAGTGACACTTGGTGCCCACCTGCCTTGGATCTACACTCCGTCTGGGTGCAGCCACACATGAAGAAGGACACTGGGCATGCTTTTACCCCCGTTGTCTGCCGACTTGTGCATTGTGGCGACGTTTTGGGTCGAGACCCTTCGTCAGACCGAAGGTCACGGGAAAGGGAAAGGAGAGATATAGATGATGATGTAGAGAGATATAGAACAAATGAATGTTCTATTGCTGTGTGGAGGATGCTAGGAGACTGCAAGGTGACTTGGATAGGCTGGGTGAGTGGGCAAATGTTTGGCAGATGCAGTATAATGTGGATAAATGTGAGGTTATCCATTTTGGTGGCAAAAACAGGAAAGCAGACTATTATCTAAATGGTGGCCGACTAGGAAAAGGGGAGATGCAGCGAGACCTGGGTGTCATGGTACACCAGTCATTGAAAGTAGGCATGCATGTGCAGCAGGCAGTGAAGAAAGCGAATGGTATGTTAGCTTTCATAGCAAAAGGATTTGAGAATAGGAGCAGGGAGGTTCTACTGCAATAGTACAGGGTCTTGGTGAGATCACACCTGGAGTATTGCATACAGTTTTGGTCTCCAAATCTGAGGAAGGACATTATTGCCATAGAGGGAGTGCAGAGAAGGTTCACCAGACTGATTCCTGGGATGTCAGGACTGTCTTATGAAGAAAGACTGGATAGACTTGGTTTATACTCTCTAGAATTTAGGAGATTGAGAGGGGATCTTATCGAAACTTACAAAATTCTTAAGGGGTTGGACAGGCTAGATGCAGGAAGATTGTTCCCGATGTTGGGGAAGTCCAGGACAAGGGGTCACAGCTTAAGGATAAGGGGGAAATCCTTTAAAACTGAGATGAGAAGAACTTTTTTCACACAGAGAGTGGTGAGTCTCTGGAACTCTCTGCCACAGGGGGTAGTCGAGGCCAGTTCATTGGCTATAGTTAAGAGGGAGTTAGATGTGGCCCTTGTGACTAAGGGGATCAGAGGGTATGGAGAGAAGGCAGGTACGGGATACTGAGTTGGATGATCAGCCATGATCATATTGAATGGCGGTGCAGGCTCGAAGGGCCGAATGGCCTACTTCTGCACCTAATTTCTATGTTTCTATGTTTCTATGAATGAAAGATATGCAAAAAAGTAGCAATGATAAAGGAAACAAGCCATTGTTGGCTGTGGGCTGTGTGAGGAGGAAAGCTGGTGTGACTTGGGTGGGGGAGGGATGGGGAGAGAGATAATGCAAGGGTTTTCAGTCTGAAGGTCTCGACCCCAAACGTCACCCATTGCTTCTCTCCAGAGATGCTGCCTGTCCCGCTGAGTTATGGGCCCGTCCCACTTAGACGACTCTTTGGGCAAGTGCCAGGGACTAGCTTTAATGGAATTCACCTACGACACCCTACGACAACCTACGGCAACAACCCCCAACAGCAAAAATTGTCGCCATCGTCGCTGAAAATGTTTCAACGTGTTGAAAATTTTGCGGCAGTCGCCTGTAGTTGCCCAAAAAATCGCCTTAAGTGGGACAGCCCCATACTCCAGCATTTTGTGTCCATCTGTGGTTTAAACCAGCATCTGCAGTTCCTTCCTACACATTAAGACTCAGGACAGGTACAGGACCAGTGGTGACTGCGTATCAGTGCATTGTATACCTTTCCCACTGCTATCATGTTATTTCCGCTGAATAGCTTTGGAGTGATAAAGGATGTCCCACCTTACAATAATCGCACCCTTTTTTTTGCACTAAAAAAAAAATCAGACATATATCATGACAATAAAGAGAAAGGCATTTCTATCAAAGACTTTGGCTTTTTTGTATTGCTAAACTTTTTTTCCTTTTTTTGATTCTTGAAGGGGAAATCAGGTTACTTGTTCAGCTTCTACAGCCTGGAGCATAAGACTGATCCCTCCCTTTAGGTTAAAGCCTTTCTGTCTTCGTCTGAGTGAACTTTGCTTTATGTTAAAAGTTCAGTGGCGTTTACAATGCACGGAATTATATTCTATGTTTAACACAGGAGTCTGTTATCAATTTTCCACTTCCTGGGAGTGTCTGGTGATATTTTCCAACTTTTAAGACCCTGTAAGTTAAAATTCTTGTTTTGAAGTTCTTTAACATCATTTGGGAATAACAGGCAACACAGATAGTCCATTGTCTCCATTTAAATATACTCTGTTCACTTATTCTCATTTCCTCACTTTGATTTTTACACAAGATTGATAGGGTGTGGTAGGAAGGAACTGCAGATGCTGGTTTGCACCGAGGATGGACGCAAAGTGCTGGAGTAACTCAGCTGGACAGGCAGCACCTGGGGAGAAAGGGAAAAGGCGACGTTTTGGACGAGACCCTACCTCAAACGGGTCCTTCTCAGTCTGAAGAAAGGTCTCGATCCAAAACGTCACCCACTCCTTCTCTCCAGGGATGCTGCCTGTCCAGCTGAGCTACTCCAGCATTTTGTGTCTGTCTTACAGTTTATCTCTGTTTGCTTTGTTGTCACCTTCTCCTAGCTAACAACCATCTATTCTACATTTTCCTCAATTCGCATCAGGAGAGAGGATAATCTGAGAGAGGGATCTATCGCAGTCGCTGCCTCAAAAAGGCTGCCAACATCATCAGAGACCCACACCATCCTGGCCACACACTCATCTCTCCATTGAAGTAGGTACAGGAGCCTGAAATCTGCAACATCCAGGTTCAGGAACAGCTTCTTCCCCACCGCCATCAGGCTATTAAACACAACATCAAATAAGCTCTGAACAATAACAATCTATTATTACTATTGCATTTTATCTGTTTATTTATTGTGTGTATATACATGGTCTATGGTCTATAGACACACTGAGCCTTATCTCCTGTTCTGTATTATGTTCACATATTCTGTTGTGCTGCAGCAAGCAAGAATTTCATTGTCCTGTCTGTGACAAATGACAATAAAACTCTCTTGACTAAAGATATAAAGAACAAATGAATGAAAGGTATGCAAAAGAACAAATCTAAGCCAGTAACAATGGTCAAGGAAAGGCGGACCACTGAAGATAGACACCAAATGCTGGAGTGACTCAGCGGGACAGGCAGCATCTCTGGGTTCATGGAATCGGTGATGATTCGGGTCAAGACCTTGACACTCAGTCTGAAGTAGGGTCTCGACCTGAAATGTCACCCATTCCTTCCATCCAGAGATGCTGCCTGTCCAACAGGCAATTGAGGAAATTCAGAGTGTCTCCGAGGATCCTCCAGTGCTTCTACGCAGCAGCGGTGGAAAGCATCTTGTCCGGAAATATTACCATCTGGTTTGGGAATTGCTCTGCCAAGGACAAGAAGGCTCTGCAGAGAGTAGTGCATTCGGCCGAACGCACTATGGGAACTTCACTCGCCCCCCTGCAGGAACTATACAACAGGAGGTGCAACTCCAGAGCAAATAAAATCCTGGGAGACCCCTTCCACCCCTGCAACGGACTGTTCCAGCTGCTACGGTCAGGCAAACGCCTCCGTTGCCATGCGGTGAGAACGGAGAGGTTGAGAAGGAGTTTCTTCCCAGAGGCCATTCGGGCTGTAAACGCCTATCTCACCAGGGACTAACTCTACTGAACGTTTTTCCTTCCATTATTTATTATGTAAAAGAATATGTGTGTTATGATTGTGTTTATAGTTTGTTTGGTTGTTTGGTTGTTTGTCTTTTGCACAAAAGTTCGCGAGCATTGCCACTTTCATTTCACTGCACATCTCGTATGTGTATGTGACAAATAAACTTGACTTGACTTGACTTGACTTATGTCTATCTTCAGTGTAAATCAGCATCTGCAATTCCTTCCTACACAATAGTCCATTTTTGTTTGTGGAAAAGGTGATAACGAGTGCATGTCAACAATGAAACTCAGCAGGACCGTAGTGAAACTAGTCGGGAGACTAGGGTGGGGGGGAGGGGGAAGGGAGAGGATGCAAGGGTTACTTGAAGTTAGAGAAATCAATCTTCAAACTTGTTTAAGAAGGAAATGCAGGTGCTGGAAAAATCGAAAATAGACAAAAAATACTGGAGAAACTCAGCGGGTGAGGCAGCATCTATGGAGAAAAGGAGTAGGTGACGTTTCAGGTCGAGTCCCTTCATCTGACTGGAAAGGTCTCGAAGAAGGGTCTCGACCCAAAACTTTGCCTACTTTTCTCCATAGATGCTGCCTCACCTGCTGAGTTTCGCCAGCATTTTCTGTACACTTTCAATGTTCATACCGCTGGGTTGTAAGCTGCCCAAGCGAAAGATGAGGTGCTGTTCCTCCAATTTGCGCTGGGCCTCATTCTGCCAGTGGAGGAGGCTCAGGACAGAAAGGTCAATGTTGGAATGGGAGGGGGACCTAAAGTGTTTGGCAACCGGGAGATCGAGTTGGCCTTGGCGGACTGAGTGGAGGTGTTCAGCAGAATGATCATCCTGTCTGTGCTTAGTCTCGCCAAAATACCTAGAACCGCGGATACAGTAGATGAGGTTGGAGGGTGTAATAAGGTGTTCGGTATCTCGAATGGCCGGAATGAACGAGGCTGTGGAAATGGTGAACATTGTCACTGTTTATCCCCAACTGCTCTGTAACAGACTGATTTATGGTAGACACAAAATGCTGGAGTAACTCAGCGGGCAAGGCAGCATCTCTGGAGGGGAAGGAATGGGAAATGTTTCGGGTCAAGACCCTTCTGCAGACAGACAAACACATTCGGAGATGGACATCAGGTGCTGTTGGAAGGTCATCAACTTGACCTTGGGTGCTGTCTTTATGGAGTGCACAGGTGACAATAAAGAACCATTGAACTGGTGTGAACGGGTGATTGTTGGGCGACTAGGACTTGGTGGGCTGAAGGGCCTGTTTCCATGCTGTATCTCTAAATAAATTAATTAAACAACTTCTAGCAGCCATCCAGACAAAAGCACATTGGATAGCACCAGGAGTGGAAGGCAACCTCATCTCCATTACATAGCGACATCTCTTCACCAGATAAAAGCTGTCCAGGGTCTGAGCTCCCCAGAGGAGCGTGGATGGGTGAAGCTCAACAGACTTGGTACTGGAGTTTGGCGTTTCAATGCCAGCGTGTGGAGACGGGGGCTCCCTCCGCCAGAGCCCAGCCTGTGACTGTGGAGCAGAACAACAGAGAGCCAATCATCTCTGGGTGCCTGCTCTACCACCCACCAAATTGAGCTCAGGGCCTGGCAGACATTGACGCCAACAGAGACAACAACATGGCTTGAGATCTAACTATTCCTTTGGTTTATTTATGTTTCGTTCGCAAGAAGAAGAAGAATAAATGACTCTTGATTGAAAAACACTTTTGGATTTGACATTAGAACTTTACAAAAATCACAGATTAACATCACAATTCAGGATGGTTGCTAAATTGGTTGAAAGAGCATTAAATCGACACACTAGTTCTATGTTAGAACTCTTTCTCATAGGAGTAACAATCTACAGCGGGCCAATTCACCCGCTGGTCTTTGGGGTGTGAGAACAAACCCACATAGCCACAAGGAGAAACTCATAGAGGGACACAGCCCAAGATGAGAATCGAGCCTGGGTCTCTTGAACCAGGGCCAAACAAGAGAGGGACCCCAGGTAATTACATTTTACAGCTGTGAGCAGCAGCTCTCCCCCCCCCCCATGTCAGAGCAAAGTCAGCCCCCGGCTGGCGTGCCGGGTTAGAAGCCACGCCGGGTGCATTGATCGAGAGTCACAGCCGCGCGGGGAATGTGGCTCCAGGAGCTCTTACGGGCGGGAGAATCGCCGTTGCAGGAGCCCCGAAAAGCGCAGGGATCCGCGGGTTTCCGCAGACCAGCAGAAAGCCTCCGAAAGCAAAAGCAAAAGTTTAAAGCGGCATCATTCATAGCAGCGCTCCTCCATTTCCACCCGCTCCGGTCTACAGCTTGCACGGTGAGGTTAACCAGAGTCCCCGGCTTCTTCCTTTCGCTCTCGTTGGCTCAACGACAACGTGAAAAGCAAAAATGCAGGGAGAGATAAAAAGTTTCCCCCCCCCCTCCACCCCCCACCCCAACCCCCCACACACACACCCCAACAAAAAATAACAAAAATACATATATAAAACGCGGACAATGCAGA